>NC_074693.1:15538690-15718504 GCF_029448725.1 Salvelinus fontinalis
GCTCGAGTCTCTACACATACGGTCAAATAGTCAGCCAGAATCTTAAAACTCCCCCTCTCCTCTCTGAAGCCAACATACACGCAAGAAAAATATTTAAAACGTTTTGGTCCTGTGTTTCATGGGCCGAGATAAAATATCACAGGAATGTTCAATACGCAGAAAAACCATCTCTAAAATGTTGTGCACCAATGTGTTTACATCCCTGTTAGTGAGCATTTCTCCTTTGGCAAGATTACCCATTTACCCTTTACAGATGTGGCATATCAAGAAGCTGAATAAACAGCATGATCATTACACAGGTGCACCTTGTGCTGGGGACAATAAAAAGCACCTAAAAATGTGCAGTTTTGTCACAACACAATGGCACAGATGTCTCAAGTTGAGGGAGCGTGCAATTGACATGCTGACTGCAGGAATGTCCACCAGAGTAGTTGCCAGAGAATTGAATGTTTAACCTGTCATGTGGCTGATTATCTTGGCAAAGGAGAAATGCTTACTAACAGGGAGAGAAATAATATTTTTTGTGCATAACGAACATGTCGGTTGCTCTTTTATTTCAGCGCATTGAAATATGGGTCTAACACTACACATGTTACGTTTATATTTTACACACACACACACACACACAATTATACTATATCTATAGTGCATTTGGGAAAGTATCCAGACCCCTTGACTTTCACATTTCGTTACAGCCTTATCCTAAAACTGATTAACTAAAATGTTTCCTCAATCTACACACAATACCCCATAATGACTAAGCAAAAACAGAAATACCTTATTTAAAATAAGTATTCAGACCCTTTGCTATAAGACTCAATATTGAGCTCAGGTGCATCCTGTTTCCATTGATCATCCTTGAGATGTTTCTACAACTTCATTGGAGTCTACCTGTGGAAAATTCAATTGTTTGGACATGGTTTGGAAAGGCACACACCTGTCTATATAAGGTCCCACAGTTGACAGTGCATGTCAGAGCAAAAAACAGGCCATGAGGTCGAAGGAATTGTCCGTAGAGCTCCGAGACAGGATTGTGTCGAGGCACAGATCTGCGGAAGGATACCAAGACATTTCTGCAGCGTTGAAAGTCCAAGAACACAGTGGCTTCCATCATTCTTAAATGGAAGAAGTTTGGAACCACCAAGACTCTTAGATGAGCTGGCTGCCCAGCCAAACTGAGCAAAAGGAGAAGGGCCTTGGTCAGGGAGGTGAACAAGAACCCGATGGTCACTGACAGAGCTCCAGAGTTCCTCTGTGAAGATCCGATAACCTTCCAGAAGGACAACCATTTCTGCAGCACACTACCAATCAGGCCTTTATGGTAGAGTGGCCAGACGGATGCCACTCCTCGGTAGAAGGCAAACGACAGGTCGATTGGAGTTTGCCAAAAGGCAAACAAAGGACTTTCTGGTCTGATGAAACCTAGACTGAACTCTTTGGCCTGAATGCCAAGCGTCACATCAGGAGGATATCTGGCACCAATGCCAAGACAACACAGGAGTGGCTTTGGGACAAGTCTCTGAACGTCCTTGGGTGGCCCAGCCAGAGCCCGAAATTATACCCAATCGAACGTCTCTGGAGAGACCTGAAAATAGCACGGGAAGAACGGGAGAAGATGAACGGGAGAAACTTCCCAAATACAGGTGTGCCAAGCTTGTAGCGTCCTACCAAAGAAGAATCGAGGCTGTAATCGTTGCCAAAGGTGCCAAAGGTGCTTCAAGAAAGTACTGAGCAAAGGGTCTGAATACTTATGTAAATGTAATTTCAGTGCAAAGATGTCTGAAAACCTGTTTTTTTGCTTTGTCATTATGGGGTATTGTGTAGATTGATGAGGGGGGGGGGGGGGGAAATACACTGCTCAAAAAAATAAAGGGAACACTTAAACAACACAATGTAACTCCAAGTCAATCACACTTCTGTGAAATCAAACTGTCCACTTAGGAAGCAACACTGATTGACAATAAATTTCACATGCTGTTGTGCAAATGGAATAGACAAAAGGTGGAAATTATAGGCAATTAGCAAGACACCCCCCAAAACAGGAGTGTTTCTGCAGGTGGTGACCACAGACCACTTCTCAGTTCCTATGCTTCCTGGCTGATGTTTTGGTCACTTTTGAATGCTGGCGGTGCTCTCACTCTAGTGGTAGCATGAGACGGAGTCTACAACCCACACAAGTGGCTCAGGTAGTGCAGTTCATCCAGGATGGCACATCAATGCGAACTGTGGCAAAAAGGTTTGCTGTGTCTGTCAGCGTAGTGTCCAGAGCATGCAGGCGCTGCCAGGAGACAGGCCAGTACATCAGGAGACGTGGAGGAGGCCGTAGGAGGGCAACAACCCAGCAGCAGGACCGCTACCTCCGCCTTTGTGCAAGGAGGTGCACTGCCAGCGCCCTGCAAAATGACCTCCAGCAGGCCACAAATGTGCATGTGTCTGCTCAAACGGTCAGAAACAGACTCCATGAGGGTGGTATGAGGGCCCGACGTCCACAGGTGGGGGTTGTGCTTACAGCCCAACACCGTGCAGGACGTTTGGCATTTGCCAGAGAACACCAAGATTGCCAAATTCGCCACTGGCGCCCTGTGCTCTTCACAGATGAAAGCAGGTTCACACTGAGCACATGTGACAGACGTGACAGAGTCTGGAGACACCGTGGAGAACGTTCTGCTGCCTGCAACATCCTCCAGCATGACCGGTTTGGCGATGGGTCAGTCATGGTGTGGGGTGGCATTTCTTTGTGGGGCCGCACAGCCCTCCATGTGCTCGCCAGAGGTGGCCTGACTGCCATTAGGTACCGAGATGAGATCCTCAGTGCCCTTGTGAGACCATATGCTGACACATGCACATTTGTGGCCTGTTGGAGGTCATTTTGCAGGGCGCTGGCAGTGCACCTCCTTGCACAAAGGCGGAGGTAGCGGTCCTGCTGCTGGGTTGTTGCCCTCCTACGGCCTCCTCCACGTCTCCTGATGTACTGGGCTGTCTGCTGGTAGCGCCTGCATGCTCTGGACACTACGCTGACAGACACAGCAAACCTTTTTGCCACAGTTCGCATTGATGTGCCATCCTGGATGAACTGCACTACCTGAGCCATTTGTGTGGGTTGTAGACTCCGTCTCATGCTACCACTAGAGTGAGAGCACCGGCAGCATTCAAAAGTGACCAAAACATCAGCCAGGAAGCATAGGAATTGAGAAGTGGTCTATGGTCACCACCTGCAGAATCACTCCTGTTTTGGGGGGTGTCTTGCTAATTGCCTATAATTTCCACCTTTTGTCTATTCCATTTGCACAACAGTATGTGAAATGTATTGTCAATCAGTGTTGCTTCCTAAGTGGACAGTTTGATTTCACAGAAGTGTGATTGACTTGGAGTTACATTGTGTTGTTTAAGTGTTCCCTTTATTTTTTTGAGCAGTGTATATTTATATCAATTTTAGAATAAGGCTGCAAAGTAACAATGTGAAAAAATTCAAGGGGTCTGAATACTTTCCAAAGGCCCTGTATGTACACGTACATTTAGCAGGAGTACCAATGAGGTTTTACATCTTTTACGAGGCAGCCCTGCACATTCAAATTTATAAATACAATATTATACAAATATACAAGATCAGAAAAACACACTCAAGTGCGAGCTTTTGGTTGTTTAAGTCAATTACACCAAGACCATGTCAAGCTCATCTTCCAAACAAATTAAAAATCACAATATTTAGACAAGTTAGCCGGTTAACTCTTTGATCCAGCTTCATAGTATGACCCTCAGGGCTGATGTATGTGGACATATATGATGTACCTCTTTGGCAGGTGAGCGAAGGGGTCCTTTGTTTTGGGTTCTGAAGCCAGAGCTGCTTCACACTCGTCCATTTCCTCCTCAGCGGGGGCAACTTCTTTCTTCTTCTTCTCCTGAGGTTTGCCTGCCTCCTTTCCAGCTTTCTCTTTCTTGGGAGGGGCGTCTTTCTTGGGAGGGCAGTCTTTCTTGGGCTGTACGTCAGAGAACTTCTTGGCTAGAGAATGAAGACATTCAATAACAAATCCAGTGTAGTGTACTACACTCAGTGTATTCTTGTGTTTGTATCTTTTAACATCAAAACTAAATGCTATTACCATTCGACAACAACATTAGCATACTTTAACTGGGGGCGTACCTGCACCGCTCATAATATAGCAACTATTGTCCCAGGTCTTCTAGTCAGATTATTGTAGATTGGGTCTACTTTAACCTGTGCCAAAGTCCTGCGTTATTCTCCCAAGGATTAGATTTCACAACGAGGGGGGATGCCTCTGTCATGATAGTACGGTCTTGGGTGGGTGACAAATTACTTCATATAAAACACCTTTCAATCTTCTCCATGAAAGCAAACTCATAAATACTTGTCATTTTTTTAAAAATCTATCAAAATGTGTAAATGTGCAGAAAATACAACACTATGCTTCATAGAAAACATGATTTTTTTTAGATCAAGGAACTAGAACAATCCTTAATGCTAAAGTTGGTCCTTACGATCAAACTGAGCCATCTTGTCGCAGAGCTTGACCTCTCCGAGCACAGTCTTGAACTGGGGCTGGTTGACGCAGGTCTGGAACCAGCGGGTTACGTTGGGGAAAGGTTGGCGGAAGGAAGGCTCAAGGACCTACAGGAAGAGGAGAAGGACATTTAAAACCACCATGGACAGCTCTACTACTCTAAACCAACCACGTGGCCAGCTCTACCACTGCAAACCAACCACGTGGCCAGCTCTACCACTGCAAACCCAACCACGTGGCCAGCTCTACCGCTCTAAACCAACCACGTGGCCAGCTCTACCGCTCTAAACCAACCACGTGGCCAGCTCTACCGCTCCAAACCAACCACGTGGCCAGCTCTACCGCTCCAAACCAACCACGTGGCCAGCTCTACCGCTCTAACCCAACCACGTGGCCAGCTCTACCGCTCTAACCCAACCACGTGGCCAGCTCTACCGCTCTAACCCAACCACGTGGCCAGCTCTACCGCTCTAACCCAACCACGTGGCCAGCTCTACCGCTCTAACCCAACCACGTGGCCAGCTCTACCGCTCTAACCCAACCACGTGGCCAGCTCTACCGCTCTAACCCAACCACGTGGCCAGCTCTACCGCTCTAACCCAACCACGTGGCCAGCTCTACCGCTCTAACCCAACCACGTGGCCAGCTCTACCGCTCTAACCCAACCACGTGGCCAGCTCTACCGCTCTAACCCAACCACGTGGCCAGCTCTACCGCTCTAACCCAACCACGTGGCCAGCTCTACCGCTCTAACCCAACCACGTGGCCAGCTCTACCGCTCTAACCCAACCACGTGGCCAGCTCTACCGCTCTAACCCAACCACGTGGCCAGCTCTACCGCTCTAACCCAACCACGTGGCCAGCTCTACCGCTCTAACCCAACCACGTGGCCAGCTCTACCGCTCTAACCCAACCACGTGGCCAGCTCTACCGCTCTAACCCAACCACGTGGCCAGCTCTACCGCTCTAACCCAACCACGTGGCCAGCTCTACCGCTCTAACCCAACCACGTGGCCAGCTCTACCGCTCTAACCCAACCACGTGGCCAGCTCTACCGCTCTAACCCAACCACGTGGCCAGCTCTACCGCTCTAACCCAACCACGTGGCCAGCTCTACCGCTCTAACCCAACCACGTGGCCAGCTCTACCGCTCTAACCCAACCACGTGGCCAGCTCTACCGCTCTAACCCAACCACGTGGCCAGCTCTACCGCTCTAACCCAACCACGTGGCCAGCTCTACCGCTCTAACCCAACCACGTGGCCAGCTCTACCGCTCTAACCCAACCACGTGGCCAGCTCTACCACTCTAACCCAACCACGTGGCCAGCTCTACTACTCTAACCCAACCACGTGGCCAGCTCTACTACTCTAACCCAACCACGTGGCCAGCTCTACTACTCTAACCCAACCACGTGGCCAGCTCTACCACTCTAACCCAACCACGTGGCCAGCTCTACCGCTCTAAACCAACCACGTGGCCAGCTCTACCGCTCTAAACCAACCACGTGGCCAGCTCTACCACTGCAAACCAACCACGTGGACAGCTCTACCGCTCTAACCCAACCACGTGGCCAGCTCTACCGCTCTAAACCAACCACGTGGCCAGCTCTACCGCTCCAAACCAACCACGTGGCCAGCTCTACCGCTCCAAACCAACCACGTGGCCAGCTCTACCGCTCTAACCCAACCACGTGGCCAGCTCTACCGCTCTAACCCAACCACGTGGCCAGCTCTACCGCTCTAACCCAACCACGTGGCCAGCTCTACCGCTCCAAACCAACCACGTGGCCAGCTCTACCGCTCTAACCCAACTACGTGGCCAGCTCTACCGCTCCAAACCAACCACGTGGCCAGCTCTACCGCTCCAAACCAACCACGTGGCCAGCTCTACCGCTCCAAACCAACCACGTGGCCAGCTCTACCGCTCCAAACCAACTACGTGGCCAGCTCTACCGCTCTAACCCAACCACGTGGCCAGCTCTACCGCTCTAACCCAACCACGTGGCCAGCTCTACCGCTCTAACCCAACCACGTGGCCAGCTCTACCGCTCTAACCCAACCACGTGGCCAGCTCTACCGCTCTAACCCAACCACGTGGCCAGCTCTACCGCTCTAACCCAACCACGTGGCCAGCTCTACCGCTCTAACCCAACCACGTGGCCAGCTCTACCACTCTAACCCAACCACGTGGCCAGCTCTACTACTCTAACCCAACCACGTGGCCAGCTCTACTACTCTAACCCAACCACGTGGCCAGCTCTACTACTCTAACCCAACCACGTGGCCAGCTCTACTACTCTAACCCAACCACGTGGCCAGCTCTACTACTCTAACCCAACCACGTGGCCAGCTCTACTACTCTAACCCAACCACGTGGCCAGCTCTACTACTCTAACCCAACCACGTGGCCAGCTCTACTACTCTAACCCAACCACGTGGCCAGCTCTACTACTCTAACCCAACCACGTGGCCAGCTCTACTACTCTAACCCAACCACGTGGCCAGCTCTACTACTCTAACCCAACCACGTGGCCAGCTCTACTACTCTAACCCAACCACGTGGCCAGCTCTACTACTCTAACCCAACCACGTGGCCAGCTCTACTACTCTAACCCAACCACGTGGCCAGCTCTACTACTCTAACCCAACCACGTGGCCAGCTCTACTACTCTAACCCAACCACGTGGCCAGCTCTACTACTCTAACCCAACCACGTGGCCAGCTCTACTACTCTAACCCAACCACGTGGCCAGCTCTACTACTCTAACCCAACCACGTGGCCAGCTCTACTACTCTAACCCAACCACGTGGACAGCTCTACTACTCTAACCCAACCACGTGGCCAGCTCTACTACTCTAACCCAACCACGTGGCCAGCTCTACTACTCTAACCCAACCACGTGGCCAGCTCTACTACTCTAACCCAACCACGTGGCCAGCTCTACTACTCTAACCCAACCACGTGGCCAGCTCTACTACTCTAAACCAACCACGCGGCCAGCTCTACTACTGCAAACCAACCACGTGGACAGCTCTACTACTCTAAATCAACAACGTGGACAGTGTTCCCAATCCACCAGGCAAGTTTGTATCTAGAGCTGATATGTGCAGTCCTAGGAGGTTCTCCCTCGAGGAATGGACATAGAAATAATAATCTAGGCCAAGTCATAGGACATCAAAGCCATATCGTCCGGTTTCCCAGACCCAGATTAAGTCATGGATTCAAAATCATTCAATGGACTTTTCAATCTCCATTGAAAGTGTGTTGTAGTCCACCACTAGGGTTACTGTCTCGTAAATCATCCCTGTGTTTTAGTCCATCACTAGGGTTACTGTCTCGTAAATCATCCCCATGTTGTAGTCCACCACTAGGGTTACTGTCTCGTAAATCATCCCTGTGTTTTAGTCCATCACTAGGGTTACTGTCTCGTAAATCATCCCTGTGTTGTAGTCCATCACTAGGGTTACTGTCTCGTAAATCATCCCTGTGTTTTAGTCCACCACTAGGGTTACTGTCTCGTAAATCATCCCTGTGTTTTAGTCCACCACTAGGGTTACTGTCTCGTAAATCATCCCTGTGTTGTAGTCCATCACTAGGGTTACTGTCTCGTAAATCATCCCCATGTTGTAGTCCACCACTAGGGTTACTGTCTTGTAAATCATCCCTGTGTTTTAGTCCATCACTAGGGTTACTGTCTCATAAATCATCCCCGTGTTGTAGTCCATCACTAGGGTTACTGTCTCGTAAATCATCCCCATGTTGTAGTCCACCACTAGGGTTACTGTCTTGTAAATCATCCCTGTGTTTTAGTCCACCACTAGGGTTACTGTCTCGTAAATCATCCCCGTGTTTTAGTCCCAAAGTGCAATTAATAGGGAGTCAATTTGAGACAAACCCTGTTTGTTAATAAATACAAGAAGTTCCCTGATTCAACAAACCATCGACTAGTTAACTGAAGCAAAATGTGTGCAATCCAACAGGTACTTTGAGGAACGGATAGAGAAACACCCACCTAGAATAAGTCAGAGACATGAGGGTATTCGCTGTCGTAACAGTAAAAGAGAATATCAAACCTGTTTAAAGAGCCAGATCATGCTGCAGGCCACGCTGATATCAGCCAGGCTGACTCGCTCTCCAACCAGGAAGGTCCTGGTGCTGAGGTGATGGTTGAGGACAGACAGAACCTTCTTTACCTCCTCCTTGGCCTGCTCTGTTGCCTGGAGGAGAAGGGGTGACGCAATGCATTACAATTACCAATGGATACATTATACAAGACTAGAGGCATGGCACCAAATTGAGGCGAGTAGCAGTTAACTAGAACTGAAAGCTCCTAAGACACTTTATTAAGAACTAGCCACCGAACCGCATTTTCAATGAGTTGTTTCAGTACACCGTGAAATGGTCACGCTGCTCATCTCAGGTGATTCCTATAGCATGCGAATTAACATGCTCTAGGTGTTGTGAGAGATAAATCAACAACACAGATGAAATAGGGTATGTTTCCATGAAGCAGAATGTCTCCCCCAGATTCTCTGCTGATCAAATCAAATTGCTGTTACCAAGAAAGAGAAGCTTGATTTTGGAAGAAGCTAACCACTTAGTTAGACAGCTAACTAGCTACTAAATGAGTCAACCAAATGCACAACTGCAGAGCATTTCACACGTTTTAGACAGTTACTGGTTATAGGATATCTAACTGGCCAACATTTAGGTGTGATTAGTACACGTCCTGCAGTAATATCCCACAGGACTAATGACAGTAGATAAGTATCATATTTTTGCCGGGGAAAAAATCTGAGTGGCTGGTAGATTTTAAAACATTTTTTTTTTATGTGGCTGGTGGAGAAAAAAAGGGAATTTTCCACTCTGGTTGTAAGATATGATCATATACAGCAGGGCTGGGCAACTCCTCGAAGGCCTGATTGGTGGCACACTTTATCTCCATCCCTCTCAAAAAAAGCTGATGAATCAAATTACATTCTAAACTGAAGATCACGATTAGGTGATTGTCAGGTGTGTAAAGCTGGGGGCAAAACTGTGAGGCCTTCGACGACTGGAATTGCCCACCCCTGATCTACAACATAACTCCAATACAACGGACCTGGAACAACCCCCCCAGAAATAGCATCAGTGATAAAAACAGTACATACCTGTTTGTTTAACTGCATGATACCCAAAGTGGGGAAGACCCACGCTGAGGCTGGAGGGATGATTTCAGCATCAGCAAAGCTCACCCACTGAAGCACCTGGGACTGGGCCTGGGGACTGCTGCCACGCAGGGCCTCATTGCTCACTGGAGGAGAAGACAGTACCACCAGATGAGAAGACAGTACCACCAGATGAGAAGACAGTACCACCAGATGAGAAGACAGTACCACCAGATGAGAAGACAGTACCACCAGATGAGAAGACAGTACCACCAGATGAGAAGACAGTACCACCAGATGAGAAGACAGTACCACCAGATGAGAAGACAGTACCACAAGATGAGAATGTGAGCGCAGATCGTTAAACAAGGTAATGTCGTCCCAAAGGGCAGTGAGAAGAATCCAAGCGCTTTGGTGGACTTTTCAGACCAATGGCTTTTCTTAGAAAACAGTCCAGTCATGACTTGAATCTCAGATCAAAACCCAAGATACACAAAACAGGTCTAGTCATGACTTGTATCTCAGATCAAAACCCAGACACAGTATGTATGCCAGCAGTTGGGTGTTTTCACTACAGCGGTCCTCTTTATAAAACACCCTGGTGTTGTAGCAGAGAAACTCCACTGATAAGGATGGAACTGGTGAATCATCTGAACCAGGGCTGTCCAACCCTGTTCCTGGAGAGAAACCCTCCTGTAGGTTTTAACTCCTGCCCTGTTCCTGGAGAGAAACCCTCCTGTAGGTTTTAACTCCTGCCCTGTTCCTGGAGAGACCCTCCTGTAGGTTTTAACTCCGACCCTGTTCCTGGAGAGAAACCCTCCTGTAGGTTTTAACTCCTGCCCTGTTCCTGGAGAGAAACCCTCCTGTAGGTTTTAACTCCGACCCTGTTCCTGGAGAGAAACCCTCCTGTAGGTTTTAACTCCGACCCTGTTCCTGGAGAGAAACCCTCCTGTAGGTTTTAACTCCGACCCTGTTCCTGGAGAGTGACCCTCCTGTAGGTTTTAACTCCGACCCTGTTCCTGGAGAGAAACCCTCCTGTAGGTTTTAACTCCGACCCTGTTCCTGGAGAGTGACCCTCCTGTAGGTTTTAACTCCAACCCTGTTCCTGGAGAGAGAACCTCCTGTAGGTTTTAACTCCGACCCTGTTCCTGGAGAGAGACCCTCCTGTAGGTTTTAACTCCAACCCTGTTCCTGGAGAGAAACCCTCCTGTAGGTTTTAACTCCAACCCTGTTCCTGGAGAGATACCCTCCTGTAGGTTTTAACTCCAACCCTGTTCCTGGAGAGACCCTCCTGTAGGTTTTAACTCCAACCCTGTTCCAGGAGAGAGACCCTCCTGTAGGTTTTAACTCCGACCCTGTTCCAGGAGAGATACCTACAGGAGGGTTTCTCTCCAGGAACAGGGTTGGAGTTAAAACCTACAGGAGGGTTTCTCTCCAGGAACAGGGTCGGAGTTAAAACCTACAGGAGGGTTTCTCTCCAGGAACAGGGTCGGAGTTAAAACCTACAGGAGGGTTTCTCTCCAGGAACAGGGCAGGAGTTAAAACCTACAGGAGGGTTTCTCTCCAGGAACAGGGCAGGAGTTAAAACCTACAGGAGGGTTTCTCTCCAGGAACAGGGTTGGAGTTAAAACCTACAGGAGGGTTTCTCTCCAGGAACAGGGCAGGAGTTAAAACCTACAGGAGGGTTTCTCTCCAGGAACAGGGTCGGAGTTAAAACCTACAGGAGGGTTTCTCTCCAGGAACAGGGTTGGAGTTAAAACCTACAGGAGGGTTTCTCTCCAGGAACAGGGCAGGAGTTAAAACCTACAGGAGGGTATCTCTCCTGGAACAGGGTCGGAGTTAAAACCTACAGGAGGGTCTCTCTCCTGGAACAGGGTTGGAGAGCTGATCTAAACTGTTGTCATCGATAAGGAAAAAGATAGACTGTTCTGTGCACTAACAGTTAATTTTTTCTCCCCCTCAATGAATTCAGCATTTACCAAAGTTAAAGACGCTTAGAGGTTAACAAACAATGTCCTTTTGTCTTCTGTGGGAGGTTTACCTATTTGTATTTATTATGGATCCCTACTCTTTCTTGGGTCCAGCAAAATTAAGGCAGTTAAATTAAAAACATTACAATTAAAAACATTACAATACATTCACAGATTTCACAACACACTGTGTGCCCTCAGGCCCCTACTCCACCACTACCACATATCCACAGTCCTAAATCCATGTCTATGTATAGTGCGTATGTAATCTTGTGTGTGTGTGTGTGTGTGTCTGTGCCGATGTTTGTGTTGCTTCAGTCCCCGCTGTTCCATAAGGTGTATTTTTTTAATATTTTTTTTTTATTGTTATTCTACTGCTTGCATCAGTTACTTGACGTGGAATAGAGTTCCATGTTGCCATGGCTCTATGTAGTACTGTGTGCCTCCCATAGTCTGTTCTGGACTTGGGGACTGTGAAGAGACCTCTTGTGGCATGTCTTGTGGGGTATCCATTTGGGGTGTCCGAGCTGTGTGCCAGTAGTTTAGACAGACAGCTCGGTGCATTCAACACGTCAATACCTCTCATCATTAAAACCTATAACCTTGTCATGGAGGAAACACACCAGCCCCTCAAGCCATCTGTTCTCACGGTTTTCCTCAACACAGTCATGGGGTTTCCCCTGGGAGCACGTTGGAGTTTTGCTTCCAGCACCACACAGCTGATTCAAATAATCAAAGCTTGATGAGTTGGTAATTTGGATCAGCTGTGTAGTGCTGGAACAAAAAAATGTGGGAACCACAGGGGGGGGGGGGGGGGGTAACGCTAGTGGGAACCAAAAAGGGGGGGGGGGGGGGGGTAACACTAGCGGGAACCACAAGGGGGGGGTAACACAAGCGGGAACTGCAAGGGGGGGGTAAAGCTAGCAGGAACCACAAGGGGGGGTAACGCTAGCAGGAACCACAAGGGGGGGGGGGTATCGCTAGTGGGAACCACGGTGGGAGAGGGAGGTAACGCTAGCGGGAACCACAGGGGGAGGTAACGCTAGTGGGAACCACGGGGGGGGGGAATATGGCAGCTGCACAGATCCAGAGATCTTTGACTTCGAAAACAAAGCAGAAAGAAACCCCCGTGTAGTCTTATTAAATCAGCCACTTAGATAACTAACAACAAACCAAAATACACAGCTGGAGACTATAGCACATCTTAGACCGTTATAAGATATGAAACATTTAGTAGTGAATTAGTTCACCTCAGGTGCACCACACACACACACTCACTGATCAGACGTACAACACAATGGACTCACCAGCTCATGCTGTTCTGGGGGACCTACGGTGAGCTTCATAATGACTAACAATGTGACAGGCAAAATAAATACTCATGCTGTTCTGGGGGAACTACGGTGAGCTTCATAATGACTAACAATGTGACAGGCACAATAAATAACGACATCTGGCGATAATCTCCTTGTGTATTGCACAAGTTGACTGCAGGTATTTAGTGACTTACAAAATATTCACATCTATTGAAAAACTCAAAATAACATTGTTTATATTGACGGTATATGAAAATCATCCTGTGGGTATTTCCAATTATACCCCGGTATACATCCCAACCCTACGCTTTAAGAGAGACCTCGGGGAGAGGGCAGAGCCAGCCACCCCGGGGAGAGGGCAGAGCCAGCCACCCCGGGGAGAGGGCAGAGCCAGCCACCCCGGGGAGAGGGCAGAGCCAGCCACCCCGGGGAGAGGGCAGAGCCAGCCACCCCGGGGAGAGGGCAGAGCCAGCCACCCCGGGGAGAGGGCAGAGCCAGCCACCCCGGGGAGAGGGCAGAGCCAGCCACCCCGGGGAGAGGGCAGAGCCAGCCACCCCGGGGAGAGGGCAGAGCCAGCCACCCCGGGGAGAGGGCAGAGCCAGCCACCCCGGGGAGAGGGCAGAGCCAGCCACCCCGGGGAGAGGGCAGAGCCAGCCACCCCGGGGAGAGGGCAGAGCCAGCCACCCCGGGGAGAGGGCAGAGCCAGCCACCCCGGGGAGAGGGCAGAGCCAGCCACCTCGGGGAGAGGGCAGCCACTAAAGGCTCAGCCTCGCTGACAATGGTCTGTATAACAACTACCGAGTTAAAATATTTAATAAATCAAATTTTTCATCATAGCAGATCTAGCTATGTATATTAGATATTGATAAACGCAGCCTCTGGAGAGATACTGGCTACACAGGCTTGGGCTGAGTCACAATTCTCCAACCTTGTTAATTCCATTTGAGAAAGTATGCAAGTGTACACTAGAAGAATGGGGATGGAACCTTGGGCTGCTGCCCCAAACACCCAATGCAACCAACCAAGTTCATGATTGGCAGCTGATTAGTAGAATCAGGTGTCTTTTATGTCTACAGAATTAATGAAACACAAGACTATATCATGTGGAATGTGCGTGACCAGGAATTGGCACTTTGCCAGACCACTGACTCAAACACCTCTCATCCGGCCCCACATCACAGTAGTTGACATCTAGTGGAAGGCGTAGGATGTGCAAACAGATCCATATCTTACTGGGATTTCAATAGGCGATGAGTTGAAAATCGACCAGCCTCAGAATTCTCACCTCCTGTTTGGATTTTTTCTCAGGTTTTTGCCTGCCATATGAGTTTTGTTATACTCACAGACATCATTCAAACAGTTTTAGAAACTTCAGAGTGTTTTATATCCAATAGTAATAATAATATGCATATATTAGCATCTGGGACAGAGTAGGAGGCAGTTCACTCTGGGCACGCTATTCATCCAAAGTGAAAATACTGCCCCCTATCCCTAAAAAGTTAATACTATAGCGAATTGGTTAGGTTACTAACGTTAGCTCGTCTGATGTTGTAACGTTAGCTAGCTAACGTTAGCTGGCTGACTTTATGAGCAAGCAAATTTTCACACCATAAACTCAATTATTTGATCAGTTAAGTTGGCTAATGTTGCTCAAAATTTCTCTGGCTAGCTAACGGAGAATTCGATCCAGCTAGGAAGATACTTCACAATGCCAACAATACTTTTCCCACTACACTGTCTGTCTCCCTCACCTCAAACTTCCCAAATGCCAGTTGTATTTTGCGGTGACAGCTCATAAAGTACGCTTCATCACCTTCTCACCCCGGTCTCCGTGGTCAGGCTTCTCACCTGCCTCTTCGTTATCGTTCGGGGGACGCACTGCTGTAACTGACAAACTGCCTTTCCACTCTCCTGCCGTCTTTCCAGAGTGCGCGCTGATGCTGTAACTAGCAAATTAATCGTCTCTTCTCGATTCAATCGTGTGCTGCATTCTGTTACGTAAAATGATTGGCTGAGCCTTGGATAGAGCCAGTAGTGATCCAACCCCCCCCCCCCCCCCTAAAGCCAATAGTGATCTAATGCCCCCTTACAGCCAGTAGTGATCCAACCCCCCCCCTTACAGCCAGTAGTGATCCAACCCCCCCCCCTTACAGCCAGTAGTGATCCACCCCCCCCCTTTACAGCCAATAGTGATCTAACCCCCCCTTACAGCCAGTAGTGATCCCCCCCCTTACAGCCAGTAGTGATCTAACCCCCCCCCCCCCCTACAGCCAGTAGTGATCCAACCCCCCCCCCCTTACAGCCAGTAGTGATTCAACCCCCCCCCCCCTACAGCCAGTAGTGATCTAAACCCCCCCCTTACAGCCAGTAGTGATCCAACCCCCCCCTTACAGCCAGTAGTGATCCAACCCCCCCCCCCCTTACAGCCAGTAGTGATCCACCCCCCCCCCTTACAGCCAGTAGTGATCCAACCCCCCCCCTTACAGCCAGTAGTGATCCAACCCCCCCCCCCCCCCTTAAAGCCAGTAGTGATCCAACCCCCCCCCCCCCCTTACAGCCAGTAGTGATCCAACCCCCCCCCCCCTTACAGCCAGTAGTGATCCAACCCCCCCCCCTTACAGCCAGTAGTGATCCAACCCCACCTTACAGCCAGTAGTGATCCAACCCCCCCCCCCTTACAGCCAGTAGTGATCCACCCCCCCCCCCTTACAGCCAGTAGTGATCCACCCCCCCCCCCCCTTACAGCCAGTAGTGATCCACCCCCCCCCCCTTACAGCCAGTAGTGATCCACCCCCCCCCCCCTTACAGCCAGTAGTGATCCAACCCCCCCCTTACAGCCAGTAGTGATCCAACCCCCCCCCCCCTTACAGCCAGTAGTGATCCAACCCCCCCTTACAGCCAGTAGTGATCCAACCCCCCCCCCCTTACAGCCAGTAGTGATCCAACCCCCCCCCCTTACAGCCAGTAGTGATCCAACCCCCCCTTACAGCCAGTAGTGATCCAACCCCCCCCCTTACAGCCAGTAGTGATCCAACCCCCCCCCTTACAGCCAGTAGTGATCCAACCCCCCCCCCCCCCCTTACAGCCAGTAGTGATCCACCCCCCCCCCCCCTTACAGCCAGTAGTGATCCAACCCCCCCCCCCCCCCCCTTACAGCCAGTAGTGGTCCAACCCCCCCCCCCCCCCCTTACAGCCAGTAGTGGTCCAACCCCCCCCCCCCCCCCTTACAGCCAGTAGTGCTCCAACCCCCCTTTACAGCCAGTAGTGATCCAACCCCCCCCCCCCCTTACAGCCAGTAGTGATCCAACCCCCCCCCTTACAGCCAGTAGTGATCCACCCCCCCCCCTTACAGCCAGTAGTGATCCAACCCCCCCCCCCTTACAGCCAGTAGTGATCCAACCCCCCCCCCCTTACAGCCAGTAGTGATCCAACCCCCCCTTACAGCCAGTAGTGATCTAAACCCCCCCATCACAGCCAGTAGTGATCTAAACCCCCCCCCCCCCCCCCTACAGCCAGTAGTGATCTAAACCCCCCCATCACAGCCAGTAGTGATCCAACCCCCCCTTACAGCCAGTAGTGATCCAAACCCCCCCAAAAAAAACATTTCTTATTGAATCTACACAAATCACGTAGGTCACCTATTTTGGATTCAAAACGGTATATTTTGCCAAAAGGTGACTAGTTTGCATCCCCGAATTCATCTTCAGACACTTTCAGTCCACATAAAATGCAGAAGGGCTAGAGTCCATAATGCCACCATATTCCCTATAGTGTGCACTACCCTATGGCCTCCGGTCAAAGATAGTGCACTATTGTATATAGAGGATTGGGTGCCATTTGGGACGAACCACAAAAAAAGAGACTTGATGTGAAACGTAGACTTACGGTAGTGAGCAATGGCATTACTCTCGAAAAGACAGAAGCCGTCATCGCCCTGAAAAGCTGGAACCTGTTGAGGGGGACAGTAAAAACAAACAAAAAAATTCTGTCTTTTATTTGATTAGTTTGAGTCCATTTTCGACACCCGTCCCTAGACGGGCGACAACAACCATTTTGTTTTCTTTATGGGAAAATACAGCATTGATATGAAACCCATGTTCAATCTAGCTTGGGCACCAGTCTGTGCCATACCTTGCCGTGTTTGGCATGACGAGGAATTGATATGACAGCACATATCTGGGATCAGGCTACGTTCAACCCATAAGTCTTAAAATAGTCTGTTTACATCTGATGCTCAGGGTTAAAAAGCTCAATAAAACTTCATGATTATTTCAGGTGAAGAAATTCAAATCATCATTGCATCATACAAACTATTTTAGGAATATAAGCCTACTACCACAGACAATACAAAATACTTTCGTCCAAGTTCAAGGATGTGTACACGGTAAGCAGGTAGCCTAGCGGGGGGCCAGTAACAGAAAAATCGCAGGTTCAAATCCCTACGGTGACTAGGTGAAAAATCTGTTTATGTGCCCTTGAGCAAGGCACTTAAACCCCAATTGCTCCTGTAAGTTGTCTGGATAAGTGCTTCTACTAAATGACTAAAATGGAAACCATGGTATATAGGGTCCTGGTAAAATAGTGCACTGTGTAGGATATAGGGTACCGTTTAAGATGCATCCCATTACAAAATGGATGCTGAAACTGACCTTGCCCAAGGGGAAGTTGTTGAGGAAGGCGGGGGTACGGTTCGTCTGCCCGAAGGTGAAGGCAGGGGCGCTGCTGGCCACCTTAAAGAGAGATAAAGATGATACTTTATTAATCTCAAGAGAAATTAGACTGCATTTACTCAGGCAGTCCAATTCAGATTTTCCCCCCCAAATATGGGCCAAATAGCTAATCGGTCAAATTACCAATTAGTGGAAAAAGATCAGAATTGGGCTGCCTGTGTAAACAGAGTTAGTTTGTCATCGTTACAGCCGTAGTAAAAAAACAATATAAACACAACATTTAAAAACCAATGGACAATAAGAATAAATACATATGGCAAGGCAGGTTAAACGTGTAGTACCTTGAGGCGTGCACCGCTGTACTGGGCTGCAATCTGAGCCTTGAAGGCTCTCCAGTTCTCTGGATACGTGTACAGAGTCTGTGGAAGAGAGGAGAGAGAGAACAATCACAACTTTATTAAAAATGGGGAGGAAAACCATGTACACAGCAGTGCTTCTAGATCCAGGTGTTGGTGGTTTAGGCAGGAACTAGTAGACGCTACACTACTATGGGTTTATAACAGTAGGTTATGTAGGGTGTCCAATCAAAAAAAACCTTTTAACCAATAGGTCAAATAATATAACAAAAGTAATTTAGTTTTTACACTTGTAGGATTAGGGTGACTTAATCAACGGAGGCCAGAGAGAAATAAAGTGGTCAAGAACAAAAATCTGGAAAATAGCATAGCGTCAGCGAGGCTGGGCTAGAGTTAAGGCTAACTGACAGACTCACCATTTAACTCGTTATCTTTCCTCTCGAATCCCACAGACATATAAGAGGTAAGATACTAAACAAAATTATAAAAAGTCAAAAAAAATATTATCTGGCAACAGCTCTGGTGGATTCCTGTAGTCAGCATGCCAATTGCAAACTCTCAAAACTTGAGACATTTGTGGTGTGTATTTTAACAGCACATTTTAGAGTGGACATGATCTTGTCCCCAGCATGTAATGATCATGCTGTTTAATCAGCTTCTTGATATGCCACAGCTGTCAGGTAAATGGATTATCTTGACAAAGGAGAAATGCTCACTAACAGGAACGTAAACAAATGTGTGCACAACATTTAAGAGAATCCCGCTTTTAGGGCGTACGGAAAATGTCTGGGAACGTTTATTTCAGCTCATAAAACATACAACACGGTATGTTTACATTAATGTTCAGCTTAACGTTAGTTAGCCAGCTAATCACAAGTGAACTACAAATAGACTCCGGATGGCAATATTTGGATGCTTTGATTAGAAAATTTAAAGTTCTAAATATGCCATGACACGCAAAAGGTATACATTAGACTGCAAGGAAATATCATTCATTATTCGTCACGGACTCTGAAAAACCCCCAACGTGGCATAAGGCACGGAAAGAGGCGTAATTTAACCACCACCCAAGCTAGTATGCTGCATCGTCAAGAAAGACTGGAAAGGGGTAGAAATAAACCTGGCAATGAATTTAAAAGGGCATAAATATTTCAGATGCACTAAAAAGTAGCGGATAAGTGGATGGATGGGGCTGATTTGTACAGATGGTTGTTAAAACGCAAGTATAAATTCTGTGACAAGGCATCTCTCCAGTTCACTCACCCCTGCCGCCATCTTTAGGACGAGAGAAAGGAAGAACGCGGTCGCGCACTAGTGACGTATTTACTGCCAGTTGGGGCGCGTCGCTGTAATCTAACTTTGACTGAAAATAAATCAAATTTTGCCCAAATAAGAAAATATGGGTAGGAATTTACATTTAAACAATAAAATGTATTACATTTTTCTACGTAGGTTTCAATTACTTTCCATTGATTGAATGTGATGGATAACTCCATATCCTATTTGTTGTGTGTATTATCATTTGAAAAAGCACAACACGTACAAAATGGAGCATATTTTACAATGACAGAACACTCAATGGAGACATGGTCCACATTATCAAAAAACAACGTTTATTTCAGTTCTCAAGTTGTCGAAATACAATACAACAGCAACTGAGGGGTAACTCAGACGATACAGTAGTGTTTAATATGACAACATAACCACCTGCTTATCACCAGGCTCTGCAGTTTCAATAGTATGTATTCATACTATGTCAAAGGATCATTGATCCTTCCCCATTAAGTACAGGACTTGACTATGTGCAGCAATACCACATGATCAACCTGGAGAAATATTTATATTGACAATACTGTATTGTAAGGGCATTTACATGACATATAAGAGACGTATGTTGATAATCCAGCATAGCACTGCAGGGACATCAGCTGACAAGACCTGAGAAACAGAGAAAAAACTAAAATTACAGATAAATTCAAACATTTATTTGACACCGATGAAAGGAGACTAATAACACCAACATACCGAGGTAATCGTCCATGAGGGATCCAATGGCAAACTGAAACAGAAGAAATCAATTTATTCCAAGTTACAACTTGCAGGTCTCTTCAGATAGCTAGCGGTGGCTAGCAAGTTGTGAGGATTTTTTGTTGTTGACCTATCAGGTAGCATCCTTAGTTTATGGTGATTTGACAGGGTACTCACAATGTCGTTTTTATCCACTCTTGTTCCCACGATTTTCAACCGAATCTCATCATCCTGTTGGATTACAATGTCCTAATGGGGAGAAGACAGAATCCTTAATAAGAGGACATGTGTCCAAGAGTTGTGTTTAATAAATATTCATTTTTCAAATGACGACCACAATTTGAGTGAAGAGCAAGGCTAGTTTTAGTGTCTTACCTCATCAGTGGTCTTATAACAGGGAGGATTTGAGTTGGGGTCAAACTCCATCTCTGAGGGAATGGACTGCAGAAACAGTAAATAACCATATTAACATTTATTAAAGAGTTTATCAATAAAACCATTCAACAACTAAAAGGAGACATTTCCAAGTGGACCTACATGACGAGAGATGAAACAGGACATGGGGCCGATCTCTGTGAAAAGGCCAACCTGAAAAGAACAGAACATTTTGTATAAATTTTAACACACCATGAAAACAATATGATCTATTCTAGTCCATCCTTATGTAACAGTATAACTTTGAACCGTCCCCTCGCCCCGACACGGGCGCGAACCAGGGACCTTCTGCACACATCAACAACAGTCACCCACGAAGCGTCGTTACCCATCGCTCCACAAAAGCCACGGCCCTTGCAGAGCAAGGGGAAACCCTACTTCAGGTCTCAGAGCAAGTGACGTAACCGAGTGAAATGCTATTAGCGCATACCCGCTAACTAGCTAGCCATTTCACATCCGTTACACTTATTCAGATGTTAATGAGATCAAAGAAGATTTGTCTGTATCCCAAATGGCACTCTATTGGCTCTGGTCAAAAAGTACAGCACTATAAAAGAGAAGAGGGTGTTATTTTTCAAACACAGTCTTTGAATAACTTACCCCTTCCACTCATATTTTGCATAATGCTTATAATAGTTAAATTAACTGTCGGATTCTTTCAGAGTGCTCCACACCACATACAGGTATCATCTTATGGACGCTCAGATGATCTATCCACCATCCTCTCTGTCATATGTCCACATCTCAGTCATGTACTGTCTTCCGCTGTCCCAGTTTACTGAACTACTCCAGTGTCTGTCAGCATTCAATGTTCTCATGCAACCTCTCTGGTTATTCTCATTAGGACATCATGTAGGTCTAGGTACAGTAAATGTTTTGTATTTTTTTTGTACCTAGAACATTGAATTTGGCCTACGGGTAATTGTACCCCACCCACCCCAAAATGTATTTTACCTTCATTTAACTAGGCAAGCCAGTTAAGAACACATTCTTATTTTCAATGATGGCCTAGGAACAGTGGGTTACCTGCCTTGTTCAGGGGCAGAACAACAGATTTTTACCTTGACAGGTCGGGGATTTGATCTAGCAACCTTTCGGTTACTGGCCCGACGCTCTAACCGCTAGGCTACCTGCCTCTAACCGCTAGGCTACCTGTCGACCCTTTATTATTAATTGTTGGACATAAGAATGTAAAAACACCAGCAAATCAAGTGATTGTAATTTTGGAAATCTGTTCCAAAGTATTCCCATGCATAATAGAGATATGTGGTCGTATACAAATGTAAGAAAGGTTTGAACTTGTTTTACTCAAATATATCTTTTTCTTGAAGTCAATTTGCAGTTTACAAACAAATTGTACATTATATATATATATTAAAATCGGTCCAGGGCTGAATCTAGCTGAGGATCCCCGATATAGGGAATAAGTTTCCAATTGTGACGTAGCCTTTGTTTAGTTTCCTTACTTTGTTGACCTGGGTAACCACGGCATCTACCACCTCGCCTTTGAATGGACGGAAGACAATAGCCTTGTACTTGACGGGGTAAAGCACGAATCCCCTGCCTGGTTGGATGACACCTGCACCAATGTTGTCAATGGTGGTCACTGCAATGACGAACCCATATCTGGAACAGAGAGTCAGTGTGATTAACTGAGCAAGCAAATCAACTTGTTATTGGTCAAAACAACCAACCCGGTGTGGTGAAACTGTAAACTGTCTCGTCGTTATTCTACTTTGAAATTTAGCCTGGAGTCCAGACTGAATATCACTACACTCAGCAATACTGATTTATCGGTTCCAGGCTAACGAAAGGAAATCCGCCCTGGCTCAATACCACTCACTTTCCTGTGCATGTTCCCTCCACCTCTGTGAAGAGCTTCTGTTTCACAGTGTTCAGGAGATTGGGACCAAAGTACCGAGGGTGGAGCAGGATCTCATGCTCCAGGGAAATCTGTAAATTGTATATATTTTAGTGTAGTTTGTTTTACAATAGTTGTACTGTTTATTACTGAGAATGCTAGCACTTACTTTCATTGAGTTTTAAGAACCATGTAGATATCTGATTCTTAGCTGGTTTTAACAAACTCACATAACTAGACAGGTATAAACCCGTTAAATATGCACAACTATTAATTAAGAGAGCAGTTAGCTAGATAGCTAGCCAACCGGTTAACAAAGCTAGCATAGTTAGACATGGTGGTGCTTGTTAATCGTCACAATATCATACAAATCTAACTACTTACATGATAAAACATTTTCCCGCTCACTCTTCCTTGATTGTAGTCTTGTTTAATTTATCATAAAGAAATAAATCGTCTCTAAATGATTAAATCCAGCAACAAATCACAGGAAGCTGGTTATGTTCGACTTCTGGAAAATAAAGTTTTACTTCCGGAGCAGAAGATTTGTGTGACGTCGAATTTCAAAATAAAAGCCCCGTGTGTCTTTCATCAGCTTAAAACAGACTGGATCATGAACACATGAGCTTTTTTTGGTCCCAATAATGTGATCACTGACTATGATAAAAGACAAGAATTTGTTGGCTTAAAAATAATAACAAATATTTAATTTCAAGAATAAGAATGAAGTTGATACATCTTTGGTTGAAAAACTGTATAAACATATGACGTAACACAAAAAAAGCACCTGGCATGACAAAGGTCATCAGTCTTTTTTTCCTTATCGACAACACATGCCTTGAGTCACTGACAGCATCAGTCAGTCAAAAGAAAATTGATCAAAAACAGAACTTCAAAGATTCATTCAATATCGACACTTCCATTCAGAAGGGGGGGGGGGGGAAATTACAGCAAATAATTAAAGTAGAAAATATGTATACAACAAAATTTGCAAATATATACAGTCAAATGCTGCATGTAACAACAGAATTGTCAAATGGGAGCGGTAAAAATCAAATTAAAATGTAAGCAAGGTAAGCGCATGCTCTTATATGATAGGCAGCATACTGAACACTGGTGAAAGTATATGCCAAAACAATTATCTAAAACTAATATGGGTCTGTGTCCCAAAATGGCACATACCCTATTCCCTACATAGTGCACTATTTTCTCTGGTCAAAAGTAGTGCACTATATAGGGAATAGGGTGCCATTTTTGGATGTAGCCCTGAGTCATCACCGTTAGCATCATCTACCACAGTGTTTGACATTGTCATTGGAAAGGATCCGGGCGTATTGAGATGTCCAGTCCCTCATGAAGACTTCCTGGAGCTGGATCTGTAAACTCCTCTGGCCTTCTCCCACCACAGAACCGGTCTGGTTCACCACCAGCCCAATACCTGCAGTGTGGGTGAAATAGTTCTCTGACCAGTTGGATGTTCCTGTGATCACAAAATACAAGATAAAAAATTAGTGTATTGATATGGCAGGTCAAAAAAGTTTCTGTGTACTACAGAACGTTATGTGCAATGTAATGTTTATATTGAAAAAAAAAAAAAAAAACAGTAGACATTGGTTTTGAAGCAGAATCAGATCCATAAAAGCAACGGACATTTTGTCCAACGATGAGTGATTGTGATGTACAGTACCGATATAGACGACTCTGTCGGTCACCATGTACTTGGCATGGTTCACTCGTGAGAAAGGGATCTTCTTCTGCTCTGCTGTTGAAGGCACCTCAAACACTTTCTGTAGGACACATCATGGAAATAGGACATGAGTTACAACAACAGAATGCAAAACTAGAAAAAAAGGTACATTTCCTGAAGAAAATTGTGTGCTTGCTTCAGCTGTCTACTTGCTTCAGCTGTCTACTTGCTTCAGCTGTCTACAAGTATTTTTATGGTATAAACATATATTTTTTTTTTTACGGAGAAATGAAAACAGCATACGTACCACATTGATGTTGCATCCCAGGGGAGGTCTGTTGAGGACAGTCAGAGACTGTAGGAAGAGGAACATTGAGCCTGGAGAGTGTGACCAGCAGCTCACTAGTAGGTTGACCTCCACACCTCTAGTACACGCTGCTGCCCGTATGGCTGAGTCAATCGCAGGCCAGAACCTAATACATAAATGGACCTGATTGGTTAGACGTTTAAAACATATACACAACATACATCCAATAAAATGTCTTCATGAAAAAAAAATCTGATACAAAGTTAGAGAATCATTAAGGAGTGAATCTTTAACTTCCACTTAAGTTGAATTTTCACTCCGGCATTGATGTCAACTTGGAGAAGTGAAAATTCTACTTAAGTGTAAGTTAGGATTCAGCCGAGTACGGACAGTGACCTGAGTGGCTCAGTGAACTGGGACAGCGGAAGATAGTCCATGACTGAGATGTAGACATATTTCTGGGCATCTGCGATGACAGAGAGGATGGTGGATAGATCGTCTGAGCGTTCATAAGCTGATATCTGGGGTGGAGCACTCTGAAACAATAGAAACAGTTTGTTTAACTATCAGTAGCATTATGCAAAATGAGTGGAAAGGGTTATTTAGTCAAAGACTGTGTCCCAAAGGACACCATTTTCTCCCATAGGGCTCTGGTCAAAAGTAGTACACTATGTAGAGAATAGGTTGCCATTTGGAACGCATAAAAATGCCAAGATCCAACTCACAGAGAGATATACTCGTGCAGGGACTCCATTGAGTTTGAGATTCAACGGGTGCTTGGAGCTAGAGAGGGCAGAGTATCGGGCAGGCCAGAAGGGGGGTAGGGAGCCATTTTTATGAGCACCAATGTTCCAATACACCCCGAATATCCTTGACGCATCCTGTGCCAGGCAGCTGCAGTCCTCAATGGAAACTCCCACCTCCTTCACCTGAGACGATCAATCAAATCGTGAAATCAATCAATCATCGATCAATGCATTGATATATGATGAGACACATCAATTGTAAATAATAATAATAATAATAATACAAATAAATAAAAACAACAATTATAATAATAATAAAAAAATGGCTCATATTTTATACAGCCTGGACTCCCAACTAACAAACAGTTTCCCTGTTCAACAGTTCAGATGATGTTTTCTATAAAAAACAAAATGACCCAGAGAGGAGGGTATTTTATATCAGTACTTTAAGAAATACCTGTGTGAGGGACCGCCAGTCCATGTTGGCACTGCCCAGGTAGAGGTGTTTCTGATCCACGACCCACAGCTTGGTGTGGACGATACCTCCCGTCACTGACTGGAGATCCACCTCCCGTACCTCTGCACCTGAACACAGAAACGAAGCAGGAGGTTAGACACAGTCAACTAAAGGTGGGATAGACAACCACATATCACAGTCAACTAAAGGTGGGATAGACAACCACATATCACAGTCAACTAAAGGTAGGACAGACAACCACATATCACAGTCAACTAAAGGTAGGACAGACAACCACATATCACATTCAACTAAGGTGGGATAGACAACCACATATCACAGTCATTACAGTCAACTAAAGGTGGGATAGACAACCACATATCACAGTCAACTAAAGATAGGACAGACAACCACATATCACAGTCAACTAAAGATAGGACAGACAACCACATATCACAGTCATTACAGTCAACTAAAGGTGGGATAGACAACCACATATCACAGTCAACTAAAGGTGGGATAGACAACCACATATCACAGTCAACTAAAGGTAGGATAGACAACCACATATCACAGTCAACTAAAGGTAGGATAGACAACCACATATCACAGTCAACTAAAGGTAGGACAGACAACCACATATCACAGTCATTACAGTCAACTAAAGGTAGGATAGACAACCACATATCACAGTCAACTAAAGGTGGGATAGACAACCACATATCACAGTCATTACAGTCAACTAAAGGTAGGATAGACAACCACATATCACAGTCAACTAAAGATAGGACAGACAACCACATATTACAGTCATTACAGTCAACTAAAGGTAGGATAGACAACCACATATCACAGTCAACTAAAGATAGGACAGACAACCACATATCACAGTCATTACAGTCAACTAAAGGTAGGATAGACAACCACATATCACAGTCAACTAAAGATAGGACAGACAACCACATATCACAGTCATTACAGTCAACTAAAGGTAGGATAGACAACCACATATTACAGTCAACTAAAGGTAGGATAGACAACCACATATCACAGTCAACTAAAGGTAGGATAGACAACCACATATCACAGTCAACTAAAGGTGGGATAGACAACCACATATCACAGTCAACTAAAGGTGGGATAGACAACCACATATCACAGTCAACTAAAGATAGGACAGACAACCACATATCACAGTCATTACAGTCAACTAAAGGTAGGATAGACAACCACATATCACAGTCATTACAGTCAACTAAAGGTGGGATAGACAACCACATATCACAGTCATTACAGTCAACTAAAGGTGGGATAGACAACCACATATCACAGTCAACTAAGATAGGATAGACAACCACATATCACAGTCAACTAAATGTAGGATAAACAACCACATATCACAGTCAACTAAAGATAGGACAGACAACCACATATCACAGTCATTACAGTCAACTAAAGGTGGGATAGACAACCACATATCACAGTCAACTAAGATAGGATAGACAACCACATATCACAGTCAACTAAGATAGGATAGACAACCACATATCACAGTCAACTAAGATAGGATAGACAACCACATATCACAGTCAACTAAGATAGGATAGACAACCACATATCACAGTCAACTAAGATAGGATAGACAACCACATATCACAGTCAACTAAAGGTAGGATAGACAACCACATATCACAGTCAACTAAAGGTAGGACAGACAACCACATATCACAGTCAACTAAGATAGGATAGACAACCACATATCACAGTCAACTAAATGTAGGATAAACAACCACATATCACAGTCAACTAAAGGTGGGATAGACAACCACATATCACAGTCATTACAGTCAACTAAAGGTAGGATAGACAACCACATATCACAGTCAACTAAAGATAGGACAGACAACCACATATCACAGTCATTACAGTCAACTAAAGGTAGGATAGACAACCACATATCACAGTCATTACATTCAACTAAAGGTGGGACAGACAACCACATATCAGTCATTACATTCAACTAAAGGTGGGATAGACAACCACATATCAGTCATTACATTCAACTAAAGGTGGGATAGACAACCACATATCACAGTCATTACAGTCAACTAAAGGTAGGATAGACAACCACATATCACAGTCATTACAGTCAACTAAAGGTAGGATAGACAACCACATATCACATTCAACTAAAGATAGGACAGACAACCACATATCACAGTCAACTAAAGGTGGGATAGACAACCACATATCACAGTCAACTAAAGGTGGGATAGACAACCACATATCACAGTCAACTAAAGGTGGGATAGACAACCACATATCACAGTCAACTAAAGGTAGGATAGACAACCACATATCACAGTCAACTAAAGGTGGGATAGACAACCACATATCACAGTCAACTAAAGGTGGGATAGACAACCACATATCACAGTCAACTAAAGGTGGGATAGACAACCACATATCACAGTCAACTAAAGGTGGGATAGACAACCACATATCACAGTCAACTAAAGATAGGACAGACAACCACATACAGTCCATTTGCAAGTAGTTTACAGAATACATGCATAACCTGAAGAACAAAATTTCCATGAAAGCAGGGCCAGCTGTGGTAACAGATGTGCAAGCTGCAGCATGTACCCGTTCTGGTTAAATCAGCCGTGTCTCGATTATCAGTCTGAGGACCGTTAACAGCAATCTGAAGTTTCACTCCTTTTGCTTCAAGTTCCATCAGCTGCTTGAAGACCCGTTTACCCTGTAAAAAAACACATGCATGTCGAAGTGAGGACACAAAAAAAAATCCATAAAAAATAAATAAATAAATATATATATATATATATATATATATATATATATATATATATATATATATATATATATATACATATACATATACATATACATACATACACACACACACACACACATCAAAATAGAACTGGTCGGTGAGAAAACTATGTAGAAAAGAACTCAACGGCAAAGCTATCCTAAACATCCACCAGTACAGCGATCCTAAACATCCTAGGCTCTGTGAGTCTCAGGCCATTATCCTCCTACCTGTGCAGCACTAGGCTCTGTGAGTCTCAGGCCATTATCCTCCTACCTGTGCAGCACTAGGCTCTGTGAGTCTCAGGCCATTATCCTCCTACCTGTGCAGCACTAGGCTCTGTGAGTCTCAGGTCAGTGTTCTCCTACCTGTGCAGCACTAGGCTCTGTGAGTCTCAGGCCATTATCCTCCTACCTGTGCAGCACTAGGCTCTGTGAGTCTCAGGTCAGTATTCTCCTACCTGTGCAGCACTAGGCTCTGTGAGTCTCAGGCCATTATCCTCCTACCTGTGCAGCACTAGGCTCTGTG
Organism: Salvelinus fontinalis; assembly: GCF_029448725.1. NCBI lineage: Eukaryota > Metazoa > Chordata > Actinopteri > Salmoniformes > Salmonidae > Salvelinus > Salvelinus fontinalis. The sequence goes on from NC_074693.1 coordinate 15,567,554, forward strand.
AGTCTCAGGTCAGTATTCTCCTACCTGTGCAGCACTAGGCTCTGTGAGTCTCAGGCCATTATCCTCCTACCTGTGCAGCACTAGGCTCTGTGAGTCTCAGGCCATTATCCTCCTACCTGTGCAGCACTAGGCTCTGTGAGTCTCAGGCCATTATCCTCCTACCTGTGCAGCACTAGGCTCTGTGAGTCTCAGGCCATTATCCTCCTACCTGTGCAGCACTAGGCTCTGTGAGTCTCAGGACAGTATTCTCCTACCTGTGCAGCACTAGGCTCTGTGAGTCTCAGGCCATTATCCTCCTACCTGTGCAGCACTAGGCTCTGTGAGTCTCAGGCCATTATCCTCCTACCTGTGCAGCACTAGGCTCTGTGAGTCTCAGGACAGTATTCTCCTACCTGTGCAGCACTAGGCTCTGTGAGTCTCAGGTCAGTATTCTCCTACCTGTGCAGCACTAGGCTCTGTGAGTCTCAGGTCAGTGTTCTCCTACCTGTGCAGCACTAGGCTCTGTGAGTCTCAGGGCAGTGTTCTCCTACCTGTGCAGCACTAGGCTCTGTGAGTCTCAGGTCAGTGTTCTCCTACCTGTGCAGCACTAGGCTCTGTGAGTCTCAGGGCAGTGTTCTCCTACCTGTGCAGCACTAGGCTCTGTGAATCCCAGGTCAGTGTCTCGGAGGGTAAAGTAGAAGGCAGCTATGTCCACAGAGCTGTTGGCCCTGGTCAGTAGGTTAGTCCATGTATCAGAGATGCTTGGCAGGGACGAGGACTCCGGTGGGTAGAATAGGCCTTCAGGGATGCTTTCCACCAGGCTCACACTGATTAGAGAAGAGCAATTCAATTCAAACAACGCTATTGGTCCTCTGAGAGCAATTATATTAGGGCTACAGCAGCGCTCCAGACACATGTCAATTCTATTAGGTCAACAGACTACATATACCCACACACCTGCATACTGACGCCACACACTGCTCCTAGTCACTTTACCCCACCTATATGTACAGTACAGAGCTACGCCAATTACCTCATACCACTGCACATCTACACGGTACTGCTACTCCCTGTATATAGCCATATTATTACCTGTATATAGCCATGTTATTACCTGCTACTTCCTGTATATAGCCCTGTTATTTTCTGCTACTTCCTGTATATAGCCCTGTTATTTTCTGCTACTTCCTGTATATAGCCCTGTTGTCTACTTCCTGTATATAGCCCTGTTATTTTCTACTTCCTGTGTATAGCCCTGATATTTTCTACTTCCTGTGTATAGCCATGTTATTTTCTACTTCCTGTGTATAGCCATGTTATATTCACTTCCTGTATATAGCTATGTTATTATCCACTTCCTGTATATAGCCATGTTATTATCTACTTCCTGTATATAACCATGTTATTATCTACTTCCTGTATATAGCCATGTTATAATCTACTTCCTGTATATAGCCATGTTATTATCTACTTCCTGTATATAGCCATGTTATTATCTACTTCCTGTATATAGCCATGTTATTTTGTATTTCCTGTGTATAGCCATGTTATTTTGTATTTCCTGTATATAGCCATGTTATTTTGTACTTCCTGTATATAGCCGTGTTATTTTGTACTTCCTGTATATAGCCGTGTTATTTTGTACTTCCTGTATATAGCCATGTTATTTTGTACTTCCTGTATATAGCCGTGTTATTTTGTACTTCCTGTATATAGCCGTGTTATTTTGTACTTCCCGTATATAGCCATGTTATTTTGTACTTCCCGTATATAGCCGTGTTATTTTGTACTTCCCGTATATAGCCGTGTTATTATCTACTTCCCGTATATAGCCGTGTTATTATCTACTTCCCGTATATAGCCGTGTTATTATCTACTTCCCGTATATAGCCGTGTTATTATCTACTTCCCGTATATAGCCGTGTTATTATCTACTTCCCGTATATAGCCGTGTTATTATCTACTTCCCGTATATAGCCGTGTTATTACCTGGTACTCCCTGTATATAGCCATGTTATTATCTACTTCCCGTATATAGCCATGTTATTATCTACTTCCCGTATATAGCCGTGTTATTATCTACTTCCCGTATATAGCCATGTTATTATCTACTTCCTGTATATAGCCATGTTATTATCTACTTCCTGTATATAGCCGTGTTATTTTGTACTTCCCGTATATAGCCATGTTATTTTGTACTTCCCGTATATAGCCATGTTATTTTGTACTTCCCGTATATAGCCGTGTTATTTTGTACTTCCCGTATATAGCCGTGTTATTATCTACTTCCCGTATATAGCCGTGTTATTATCTACTTCCCGTATATAGCCGTGTTATTATCTACTTCCCGTATATAGCCGTGTTATTTTGTACTTCCTGTATATAGCCGTGTTATTTTGTACTTCCCGTATATAGCCGTGTTATTATCTACTTCCCGTATATAGCCGTGTTATTATCTACTTCCCGTATATAGCCGTGTTATTATCTACTTCCCGTATATAGCCGTGTTATTATCTACTTCCCGTATATAGCCGTGTTATTTTGTACTTCCTGTATATAGCCGTGTTATTACCTGGTACTCCCTGTATATAGCCATGTTATTATCTACTTCCCGTATATAGCCATGTTATTATCTACTTCCCGTATATAGCCGTGTTATTATCTACTTCCCGTATATAGCCATGTTATTATCTACTTCCTGTATATAGCCGTGTTATTATCTACTTCCTGTATATAGCCGTGTTATTTTGTACTTCCCGTATATAGCCATGTTATTTTGTACTTCCCGTATATAGCCATGTTATTTTGTACTTCCCGTATATAGCCGTGTTATTTTGTACTTCCCGTATATAGCCGTGTTATTATCTACTTCCCGTATATAGCCGTGTTATTATCTACTTCCCGTATATAGCCGTGTTATTATCTACTTCCCGTATATAGCCGTGTTATTTTGTACTTCCCGTATATAGCCGTGTTATTTTGTACTTCCCGTATATAGCCATGTTATTTTGTACTTCCCGTATATAGCCGTGTTATTATCTACTTCCCGTATATAGCCGTGTTATTATATACTTCCCGTATATAGCCGTGTTATTATCTACTTCCCGTATATAGCCGTGTTATTATCTACTTCCCGTATATAGCCGTGTTATTATCTACTTCCCGTATATAGCCATGTTATTATCTACTTCCTGTATATAGCCATGTTATTATCTACTTCCTGTATATAGCCGTGTTATTTTGTACTTCCCGTATATAGCCATGTTATTTTGTACTTCCCGTATATAGCCGTGTTATTATCTACTTCCCGTATATAGCCGTGTTATTATCTACTTCCCGTATATAGCCGTGTTATTATCTACTTCCCGTATATAGCCATGTTATTATCTACTTCCCGTATATAGCCGTGTTATTATCTACTTCCCGTATATAGCCATGTTATTATCTACTTCCCGTATATAGCCGTGTTATTATCTACTTCCCGTATATAGCCGTGTTATTATCTACTTCCCGTATATAGCCATGTTATTATCTACTTCCCGTATATAGCCATGTTATTATCTACTTCCTGTATATAGCCATGTTATTATCTGTGAAAAGCTGTGAAACAATTCATTACTTATAAATTACATATAAAAACATGTGAGTAGATTTGTTAAGGGTCAAATAAAATATGTTACAATTCATCTTGTGTCACACTTTTCTTACCGACAATCTGAGTTACAAGGCTCGTGTGGCACCCACAGTCCCTCCAGGCAGTGCAGCTCCAACTGTCCCATCAACTGTGACACCGACTGAGGCATCCCATAGTGCCATACGTGTTGACCGAATCCTCCAATCACAAGCAGAGTGGAGGGGAAAAGGCAGAATAGTGCAAAGCTGCAGCACCACGATGTCTACAAATTTAAGAGTGAGATTTGAACACGAGAAAGAGAACAGATCATGTTAACTATTACAAGAAGGGATTGTTTGTATGTCATTAAAATTATGCTACTAAGACGTTTGTATGTCATTAAGATTAGGCTGCTAATACGTTTGTATGTCATTAAGATTAGGCTGCTAAGACTATTGTATGTCATTAAGATTAGGCTGCTAAGACGTTTGTATGTCATTAAGATTAGGCTGCTAAGACTATTGTATGTCATTAAGATTAGGCTGCTAAGACGTTTGTATGTCATTAAGATTAGGCTGCTAAGACTATTGTATGTCATTAAGATTAGGCTGCTAAGACTTTTGTATGTCATTAAGATTAGGCTGCTAAGACTATTGTATGTCATTAAGATTAGGCTGCTTAGATGTTTGTATGTCATTAAGATTAGGCTGCTAAGATGTTTATATGTCGTTAAGATTAGGCTGCTAAGACGTTTGTATGTCATTAAGATTAGCCCAACATAAGATAATGACTATCTCCATGGGGTCATTGTGTCTGCGGCTCTGTGCACAGCCTACAATCAAAACAAAGCAAGACAAAAGACACATACAATTGCAGATAAAATAAATACAATATAGATGATGCTAATGATGTGGCATACCAAGATGGGTAATATCAAGAGAAAGAACTGGTATCCAGACACCTCACCTTGTTTGACTGATTGGATTTAGTTGTTCTCCGAGGCGCTGCTCTGTTAGAGGGGACAGCGCTATCAGCGTCGGTTGTATCCTCTAGGGTTTTTGACCATTTCCCAGAAGCCTTCTCCTTGTTGGAAGACTTGTCTCGATTCTCACAAACAACCTCTGATTCACTGAAGCTCTCAGTCTCAACACCGGGCTTCTCAAGCGCCTTCTCCTCCAGCAATGGGGAGGAGTCCAACCCATCTCCATCCTCTTCTAACAGAAACTCAATCTCCATGGCTTCAGCCTCACAGGGAGTTTCCTCATAGCCTGTTTCCACATCATCATCATCAGGCTGATTGAGATCAGTCTCATCCTCCTCACCTTCAACTATCTCGAGGGATTCCTTTTCAGCGTGACCAGAAGGGATGTCGCCGCTATCCATTCCAACGCCAGCCTCAAACTCTTCCTCCGTCTCCTTCTGTGCAGCTCCAGTGGCATGGAGTGGTTCTCCCGGGTCATCGTAGTCCCCTGCTTCAGCCCTGAGGGCCGGTCTGGGGGTCGCTGTCATGGGACGGAGCTGCTCCTGATCCCCCTCAGGTGGACTAACATCCAGAGAGCTGGGGCTTTGCTCTGAGGAGCCAACAGCATGAGACAGGGTTTGAGGATTGAGTTTATGTAGACGGACTGTAGGAAGAGGGAGACCTGTTTCTCTAATACTGGGCAGTTTTGATCTAGACATCTCTCCACTGTTGCTTGATGAAGCTGCAGCGGTTAAAGCTGCCTGGTTAGAAGACTCTTTGCTGGTAATAGATGGGGCAGGTGGATCTGAGCGTTGACTGCCGCTGCCGGTGCTGGTGGTGGTGGTGGTGGTGGCAGGGCGTTTTTTGGCTAATGTTTTGTGAAAAGCAGGAATTCGAGACGCATGTTGTTGTTTCCCAGTTTTACGTGTGTCATCTTTTTCTTCATCCTCTTGGTCTAACCGGTTCAACATTACAGTCCAATTCTTAGCTCCCTGTTTAAAAAAAGAATCCCCCCCCCCCCCGGGGTCAGGAATGGAGAGAATGTCAGAAATTAATAGTTTAAAAAAACAGGAAAAACAATAATCTTAGGTTGCTTGTTGCAAGGTGTGTGTGAATAATTTGAAGAGATTGTAGATAATAAAAAGTGACAGGGGCGCGAGCGAGCGCACAAGTCTTTTCATTTGAAATGAATCATTTCACAGTGTCCTATCTACAGTTTCATCGATGCAAAGTAACAGAAAGGAAATTATCAATACATACTAAAAGACATTTATGATTTCATTTGATGTGAGGAGTAAATCATACGGGACAAGGCCAACGTTTAAAACGTGTCTCCACTACAGTTTCTATAAAGCAAACAGTAAGAAACTTTAATCAAGACACGGTCATAGAGCTGTAAAAATGTTTTCATTTCCTGTGAGGAGTAGGCTAAATCATACAGGGCAAGGCCACGTTGTGTATACGGCAAAATGAAAAAATAACATAGGTGTATTGTTAAAACCTACCACCACTTCCGGGTGGGAGTCCTCAGACCGCGTTGTGGTGACGTCATCTTCTGACAGGGCTGGAGAATGATCATCGTCCATCATAACTTGGTTCTGAAGCTCTTCTGTATCTTCCTCTGTATCCTAGAATGAGTCACACAATCAAGTCGGTGGTCATTTTGCACATGACCCTGCTGCAACTCCTAGTTCCAACGGACACAACCAACGTGTTCTGAGCATTTTGTATACATTTCTGTATGTAAAATCTGAGACGCTCCATTTAAGTGAGATATGTTACGTTTTCGCATGGAATGTGTTAATTTGTGGATGTCTGGCGGACTAGACTGGATCCAGACAGGGGTCAATATGGACCGTGAGGTCCAGAAAAATAAATATATGTATTATTTATGTTTTACTAAGCCGGGCTTCGACCACAGGTATCATATATAAAGACACATAAGAATGTGTAGAATTTCAGGATAGTAGCTTTAAAAATAGCAAAAAACAATCTCTGCCATATGCAAAATGTGTAGAATTGTGGGAAATTTTGTTTTAAAACTGCGAAATGTTCTCTCCACCAACAAGAGGAGTGTGAACAGTTTGGGATCACGAGGTGGGTGTTTGATATTATGCTGATAAATCCATCTGGACTTTTGCCACCTAGGATATTTTATGAATGGACCCTTCTCTTCTCCTTAAGTACACATGTTCTATGGTATGTAGTAATTTGTGGATGTCCATCATCCATCTATCATCCATCACATTTGTATGATATGAATTGCAATTCGTATGATATGTTACAAGCTGCCAAAATATACAATATGTTTCGAATTTGCAAAACGTATGATATGCTACGAATTTGCTAAACGTATTTGTTGTGTCTAACGTTAGCTAAGGGGCTAACGCTAACTAACGTTAGCTGGCTTAAGTTAGCTCTAGGGGTTAGGGTTAGGCGTTAGTTCTAGGGGTTACGGGTAGGGTTAGCTAAATGGGTTAGGGTTAGCTAACATGCTAAGTAGTTACAAAGTAACTAAAAATTAATAAGTAACGTCAGTTGTAAAGTTGCTAATAAGCTTAAATTGTCTGTGCTGGGATTCGAACAAGCAACCTTTGGATAGCTAAACTTCCGCGTTATACACCCACCCCTCGTCCTTTCGCTTTAACCTCAAGTAACCATAACAAACATATCATACTAATTTGAGTAGCCCTACTTTAGTTTACGATGCTACGTCTAGTCTATGAGACCAGTCTGATCCAACAGAAACGAAGTCGGAAACTATTACCCAGCTTTCAAAGCTTGCAAACCTGGCGTCTAATATAGTGATTCACCTAAGCTTTGAATGTATATTCAAGGATTTTTAGCTTGGTAGTTAAACTTACCAGGAGTTTATCGCAGCCAGCTACAATCAAACCCGCTGAACGTGTTGTACTCTCTCACTCTACACTTAACAGTGCCAACCTAGTTAGCTACGTGGCTATGAAAAGTCGGATGAGGAAGAGAGAGGAAAGCGGAAAAGCTAACTCACTCAATTCAAAAAAAAAAAAAATCACCCACCTCTAAAAACGTGCTGTTATTTTTCCTGAGACGGGTCGACCTTCTGACTTGCATCACAACTCGACCAGATTTCCTGCGAAGCTCCATCTTCAAGTTGCTACAGCCTCAGAGCGCGCCAAGTCACAAAAGTTAGCCTAGCTAGCTAACGTTAATGTTTTCGCGCAAAAATAAATACTATTAGACAGTCAACAAACTTTGTAAATTAGCAAAAAATAACTAGCTTGTAAACTATCCTACTTGTGGCAGCAACGCATTGCACCCGTCGGTAACTTATTTTGTTCAACATTTAGGTTTGTTAGCAAAACTTAAGACACCACACACAAAACAATAAATTGAAGTAACCGCGATTTCCTGTCTTTGATTATGGTTGGTGGTTGCCACAACAACAACAAAAAGCATGACATATCCAGGCATGGGGACAAAGCTGCCCCCTGTTGGTTTAAAGTAAAACTTAACCTCACCGAAATGTCCAATATCATAACGCACCACCCGGGGGCGCCATCGAGCAAACGACAACACAAGGTGACGTCGACGCCGGAGGATTCAGTCAAAGATGGCGTCCCTTCTGCAGCCCGACAGGGTTCTCTACCTAGTTCACGGAGAGAAAAAGATCCGATCGCCGTTGTCTACACTTTATTTTTGCCGGTATTGCAGTGAATTGCGTTCCTTAGAATGTGTGTCGCATGAGGTATGTCAACATTACCGTGGCTAGCTATTGTTAGCATAGAGCTGTTTAGCTCCGTAGCGTTAGCGGTTTGGTCAACCTAGTCCAGCCCCCGTACAATACAAAATATATATGTATTTGTCATACCGCACGTCAATCAACATTTATTCAACAACCCTGTCGTCTGATTGGCCGTTGTCGTCTTTACTTCCGTCCTACTTTCATAATTGTGTACGTTTATCTAGCTACCTAAGCTAAGGGTTAGCAAGCAAAGCGAGACAGCTAACCAAACAACATAATCATACAGTGTTTATTTGGTCTGAGTTCACTATGGGCTTCTTTTCTCCAAATAATAGTGACACAAATTCCCACTGGAAATACAACTAAAACCTAACAACTGTTTGAAAAACCTCCTAGTCTGCTGTTAGCTGGCTAACGCACGCTATTCATCACCACACCCAGACAGAGCTACCACATATATCTTATTTAGGTATCTAGCTAACCCATTTTTTTTGTTGTTGTAGCTATCTAGTTATCATCTATTTTGATACGTGCCACGTCAGACAGCGTTGATTCTTAATTTACACAACCACACAACGGACAGTGACCCTTGCCCACAGAAACTCACACTTGTATTACTGAAGCTTGGACCAGTATCTTTTAGGTGTCAAACGCACAGATACGGGTATATTCTGAAACATAATTACTATCTGTGCCGTTATAACTACTAGCTAGCTACGAGGGATAGCTATGTACATTCAGGGATTTCCACAAACAGATTGTTGAATGCTGCTTCTGTTTGGTTTCTAGGTGGACTCCCATTACTGTCCAAGCTGCCTGGAGAATATGCCTTCAGCAGAGGCAAAGCTGAAGAAGAACAGGTGAGAAACATTTGCAACTGAGCATCAGCGTAGACCTGTTATATACGGTCTATGGCATGGACCTATTCTTTACTGTGTAGCCATTGACAATATTCACTGCATGACTTCTCACTGCATCCAGCCGACATTTCCCAGCTCTCTGTTTTGTTGTAGGAAGAGGATATTCAACCAGCTGAACGAAAACTTCAGGTTAGGCATAGAGGTTAAGTTTAGGGTTATTTATAATTAATGTTTATATTCTATATTAGGGCTGGAAACTGCCAGGGACCTCACAATACGATATTATCACGATACTTAGGTGCCGATATGAAATGTATTGTTATTTTTTCCAACTTTCACAATTCCGTATGTATTGCGCTTCGATGTTCCTAACATTTTGCTCACCATATGTCTGTTGCAGAGGGACATAAGAGAGCCAGGAGAAAAATAGTTTTGATCAATCGTGGAAATGAAAATGTTAAAAACAAATTGGCTCTCTATTTAAAAAGAAGATGGAGAGCAAGATTTGATGAAAAAAATACTGCAGTTTTGGTTCAGGTACAGCCAATTAGTGCAAAAACTATACTGCGATATTGTCAAAACGATATGATATATTGTCAATGAATATCCCGATATGTAACTATAGATTTTCCCCCATCACTATTCTATATGTAATTCGATGGGGTTGAAGGTTGCATTAAAGTTAGGTGTAGCCTAGTGGTTAGAGTGTAGGGGTGGCAGGTAGCCTAGTGTGTAGGGGTGGCAGGTAGCCTAGTGTGTAGGGGTGGCAGGTAGCCTAGTGTGTAGGGGTGGCAGGTAGCCTAGTGTGTAGGGGTGGCAGGTAGCCTAGTGTGTAGGGGTGGCAGGTAGCCTAGTGTGTAGGGGTGGCAGGTAGCCTAGTGTGTAGGGGTGGCAGGTAGCCTAGTGTGTAGGGGTGGCAGGTAGCCTAGTGTGTAGGGGTGGCAGGTAGCCTAGTGTGTAGGGGTGGCAGGTAGCCTAGTGTGTAGGGGTGGCAGGTAGCCTAGTGTGTAGGGGTGGCAGGTAGCCTAGTGTGTAGGGGCGGCAGGTAGCCTAGTGTGTAGGGGCGGCAGGTAGCCTAGTGGTTAGAGTGTAGGGGCGGCAGGTAGCCTAGTGGTTAGAGTGTAGGGGCAGCAGGTAGCCTAGTGGTTAGAGCGTAGGGGCTGCAAGTAGCCTAGTGGTTAGAGCGTAGGGGCGGCAGGTAGTCTAGTGGTTAGTGTGCAGGTGCGGCAGGTAGCCTAGTGGTTAGTGTGTAGGTGCGGCAGGTAGCCTAGTGGTTAGAGTGTAGGGGCTGCAGGTAGCCTAGTGGTTAGAGCATTGGGCCAGTAACCGAAGGGTTGCTGGATCGAATCCCCGAGCTGACAAGGTAAAAATATGTCGTTCTGTCCCTGAACAAGGCAGTGTTCTCCGGTAGGCCGTCATTGTAAATAAGAATTTGTTCTTAACTGACTTGCCTAGTTTAAATAAAGGAAAGCCATAAAAACTAGCATTGGGTTAGAGTACTGCAATTGTTTACTTCTTCTACGTGCCCCAGGTGTGCCAACTGCTTTGACTGCCCATGCTGCATGCATACCCTGTCCACCCGGGCCACCAACATCCCAGCCCCTCTTCCTGACGACCCCAGCAAGACGGCCATGAAGAAAGCCTATTACCTGGCCTGTGGCTTCTGTCGCTGGACATCCAGAGATGTGGGCATGGCTGACAAGTCTGTGGGTGAGTGACAGGACTACTTTACTGTTGATGATGAGAGGGAGGTATTGGGCTATTGACTATTTACTTTTTTATATTGGGTCAGTGTTAGGCATGGCCAACTATTCCATTTTACATTTACATTTAGTCATTTAGCAGACGCTCTTATCCAAAGCGACTTACAGTATTCCGTAGCTTGGTGAGTGTGTGAGAAGTAGCTTCAACCAAATCAATCGCAAACCTTGCTAGTGATCAATGTTACTAAGCTATTGAATAAAGTGCCCCCTGCACTGGTGATGAGGGGGAGATATGGAACTGACAATAGGCCATGTTAGAATGGTTCAAATGCTAAACTAATTAATATATGATGTATGGAGCTTTGTTTGGATTTGTAACTCTGAGTAGAGATGTGTCTCTTATCATGGATATGACTAGTAGCCTGCGTGTCTGTTGTGTGATTGACTTGTTGGCTGTTTTATGGAGGACTATTTCACTTCTTGTATTGTTTTGTGTGTCTTCACTTCAGCCAGTGGAGGATGGCAGGAGCCGGACAATCCTCATACTCAACGGGTATGTTGCCTTCCTTTGGTCTGTTTTCTCTCGCTCTCAAGTGTTGCTCACATGGGGGAAAGCTTCAGTTGAGCTAGACAACCCCTAGGCTGTAGAAATGCTGTGACACAGGGAAGTTGTCTGTTGTAATTGATTCTGTATTACAAAAACAACACTGTGCGATCAACCACAAATAGCACACTCCTGATACAGGCTCCAGGCCTAAATGTTGGCTTTGTGACTGTGCTTTCTACTATTTATTTTCCTGCTGGTAACATACATGGTATGCTGATGATACATGCTGTATACATGGTTCCCTGGCCTATAATTTCCCCCTTTCTGTAAGTATAATAGCACTGCAGAATATTAGTTGGCAGTCAGAGAGTCGTGCTATTTCTAAAGTTGAAATGTTATGCTTTATACATGGTTCTCTGTGTAGGCCTATGCTTTCCCCTTCTATAAGAATAGTAGCATTGCATGGGGCTAGCCTATGACATTCTGACTCATGTTATGTGCAATTTTCCTCTGGATACTCATGGTATTGTTGGGTAATCTTCCTCCAGGTACTCATGGTATTGTTGGGTAATCTTCCTCCAGGTACTCATGGTATTGTTGGGTAATCTTCCTCCAGGTACTCATGGTATTGTTGGGTAATTTTCCTCTGGATACTCATGGTATTGTTGGGTAATCTTCCTCTGGATACTCATGGTATTGTTGGGTAATCTTCCTCCAGGTACTCATGGTATTGTTGGGTAATCTTCCTCCAGGTACTCATGGTATTGTTGGGTAATCTTCCTCCAGGTACTCATGGTATTGTTGGGTAATCTTCCTCCAGGTACTCATGGTATTGTTGGGTAATTTTCCTCCAGATACTCATGGTATTGTTGGGTAATCTTCCTCTGGATACTCATGGTATTGTTGGGTAAGCTTCCTCCGGGTACTCATGGTATTGTTGGGTAAGCTTCCTCTGGGTACTCATGGTATTGTTGGGTAAGCTTCCTCCAGGTACTCATGGTATTGTTGGGTAATCTTCCTCTGGATACTCATGGTATTGTTGGGTAATCTTCCTCTGGATACTCATGGTATTGTTGGGTAATCTTCCTCCAGGTACTCATGGTATTGTTGGGTAATCTTCCTCCAGGTACTCATGGTATTGTTGGGTAATCTTCCTCCAGGTACTCATGGTATTGTTGGGTAATTTTCCTCCAGATACTCATGGTATTGTTGGGTAATCTTCCTCCGGATACTCATGGTATTGTTGGGTAAGCTTCCTCTGGGTACTCATGGTATTGTTGGGTAATCTTCCTCTGGATACTCATGGTATTGTTGGGTAATCTTCCTCTGGATACTCATGGTATTGTTGGGTAATCTTCCTCTGGATCCTCATGGTATTGTTGGGTAATCTTCCTCCAGGTACTCATGGTATTGTTGGGTAATCTTCCTCCAGGTACTCATGGTATTGTTGGGTAATCTTCCTCCAGGTACTCATGGTATTGTTGGGTAATTTTCCTCCAGATACTCATGGTATTGTTGGGTAATCTTCCTCCGGATACTCATGGTATTGTTGGGTAAGCTTCCTCTGGGTACTCATGGTATTGTTGGGTAAGCTTCCTCTGGGTACTCATGGTATTGTTGGGTTATCTTCCTCCAGGTACTCATGGTATTGTTGGGTAATCTTCCTCCAGGTACTCATGGTATTGTTGGGTAATCTTCCTCCAGGTACTCATGGTATTGTTGGGTAATCTTCCTCCAGGTACTCATGGTATTGTTGGGTAATCTTCCTCCAGGTACTCATGGTATTGTTGGGTAATCTTCCTCCAGGTACTCATGGTATTGTTGGGTAATCTTCCTCCAGGTACTCATGGTATTGTTGGGTAATCTTCCTCCAGGTACTCATGGTATTGTTGGGTAATTTTCCTCCAGATCAATAAACTGATAGAGTATTACCAGCAGCTGGCCCAGAGAGAGAAACTGGAGAGGGACCGGAAGAAGCTGGCCAGGAGACGACCCTACATGCCACTGGCCTTCTCGGTACAAACACACACACACACACACACACACACACACACAGACAGACAGACAGACAGACAGACAGACAGACAGACAGACAGACAGACAGACAGACAGACAGACAGACAGACAGACAGACAGACAGACAGACAGACAGACAGACAGACAGACAGACAGACAGACAGACAGACAGACAGACAGACAGACAGACAGACAGACAGACAGACAGACAGACAGACAGACAGACAGACAGACAGACAGACAGACAGACAGACAGACAGACAGACAGACAGACAGACAGACAGACAGACAGACAGACAGACAGACAGACAGACAGACAGACAGACAGACAGACAGACAGACAGACAGACAGACAGACAGACAGACAGACAGACAGACAGACAGACAGACAGACAGACAGACAGACAGACAGACAGACAGACAGACAGACAGACAGACAGACAGACAGACAGACAGACAGACAGACAGACAGACAGACAGACAGACAGACAGACAGACAGACAGACAGACAGACAGACAGACAGACAGACAGACAGACAGACAGACAGACAGACAGACAGACAGACAGACAGACAGACAGACAGACAGACAGACAGACAGACAGACAGACAGACAGACAGACAGACAGACAGACAGACAGACAGACAGACAGACAGACAGACAGACAGACAGACAGACAGACAGACAGACAGACAGACAGACAGACAGACAGACAGACTCCGGCAGATAACATGCTAAGCCTTTGCACTTCTCTCTGGAACACGTTATCCTCTCTCAATAAGCCCAGCTCCCACCTTTTATAATGACACAAATCATGCTTTTCATATTTTTTTTTTTTGTGATGGTTATTGCTGTGTTATTAACCCTGCTGAAATTAACAAGGCAACTATTTCTGAATAGCGTACATGTCTACATTTGTACTGTAATATTTTGTTACATTATGTTGACATTGATTGACATGCATGTATAGTTAATGTGTATAGACAGATTAGAACCTGGAGCATACTGGAATATTGATTTCAGACCCTGTGATTGGTGAAGGGTCACTATAAGCTAGCTGTGTGCTAACTAGCTATATAGTAGAAACTGCAGCTGAATTGTCACGCTGCTAGCTGTGTGCTAGCTAGCTATATAGTAGCTACTGCAGCTGAAGAGTCACTATAAGCTAGCTGTGTGCTAGCTAGCTATGTAGTAGCTACTGCAGCTGAAGAGTCACTATAAGCTAGCTGCTAGCTATGTACTAGCTAGCTATATAGTAGCTACTACAGCTGAAGGGTCACTATAAGCTAGCTGCTAGCTGTGTGCTAGCTAGCTATATAATAGCCACTGCAGCTGAAGAGTCACTATAAGCTAGATGTGTGCTATGTGCTAGCTAGCTATATAGTAGCTACTGTAGCTGAAGAGTCACTATAAGCTAGCTGCTATCTATGTGCTAGCTAGCTATATAGTAGCTACTGCAGCTGAAGAGTCACTATAAGCTAGCTGCTCGCTATATGCTAGCTAGCTATATAGTAGTTACTGTAGCTGAAGAGTCACTATAAGCTAGCTGTGTGCTATGTGCTAGCTAGCTATATAGTAGCTACTGCAGCTGAAGAGTCACTATAAGCTAGCTGCTCGCTATATGCTAGCTAGCTATATAGTAGTTACTGTAGCTGAAGAGTCACTATAAGCTAGCTGCTCGCTATATGCTAGCTAGCTATATAGTAGTTACTGTAGCTGAAGAGTCACTATAAGCTAGCTGTGTGCTATGTGCTAGCTAGCTATATAGTAGCTACTGCAGCTGAAGAGTCACTATAAGCTAGCTGCTCGCTATATGCTAGCTAGCTATATAGTAGTTACTGTAGCTGAAGAGTCACTATAAGCTAGCTGTGTGCTATGTGCTAGCTAGCTATATAGTAGCTACTGCAGCTGAAGAGTCACTATAAGCTATCTGCTAGCTATATGCTTTAACTGCTTTGGTTTTACTTGATACGTTCTTCTTTTTCTTTTGCTTCTGCACACTGATATGTTGGTTTCTAACCCCTCCCTCCCCCAGCAACACACTATTCATGTGGTGGTGAGTTGTATTTTTCACAACTTTAATAGTCCAAACAGTGTTCTCTCTTTCTCTCTCCTCCTTCATCAGTTCTCCGTATCTAATCTGTAACTGAGTGACCTCCCTGATCACATGTGTCCCCTCAGGAGAAAGATATTACCAGGAGCACAATAGGATACTTTATGTTGACTGGGGGGAAGAGAAGCAAATAGGATGCATTCTATTGCAATGTACAGTTAATGCTGTTTTAGCCTGTAGTATAGTAGAGTAGTTACTCTCCCAGGTCAGGGGTTAGCGTAGTGTTCCAGGTCAGGGGTTAGCGTAGTGTTCCAGGTCAGGGGTTAGCGTAGTGTTCCAGGTCAGGGGTTAGCGTAGTGTTCCAGGTCAGGGGTTAGCGTAGTGTTCCAGGTCAGGGGTTAGCGTAGTGTTCCAGGTCAGGGGTTAGCGTAGTGTTCCAGGTCAGGGGTTAGCGTCCCCTCAGGAGAAAGATATTACCAGGAGCACAATAGGATACTTTATGTTGACTGGGGGGAAGAGAAGCAAATAGGATGCATTCTATTGCAATGTACAGTTAATGCTGTTTTAGCCTGTAGTATAGTAGAGTAGTTACTCTCCCCAGTTAGGAAACATACTGATTTAGCCTGTAGTATAGTAGAGAGTTACTCTCCCCAGTTAGCAAACATACTGATTTAGCCTGTAGTATAGTAGAGTAGTTACTCTCCCCAGTTAGGAAACATACTGATTTAGCCTGTAGTATAGTAGAGAGTAGTTACTCTCCCCAGTTAGGAAACATACTGATTTAGCCTGTAGTATAGTAGAGAGTAGTTACTCTCCCCAGTTAGGAAACATACTGATTTAGCCTGTAGTATAGTAGAGTAGTTACTCTCCCCAGTTAGGAAACATACTGATTTAGCCTGTAGTAATATAGAGTAGTTACTCTCCCCAGTTAGGAAACATACTGATTTATCCTGTAGTATAGTAGAGTAGTTACTCTCCCCAGTTAGGAAACATACTGATTTATCCTGTAGTATAGTAGAGTAGTTACTCTCCCCAGTTAGGAAACATACTGATTTATCCTGTAGTATAGTAGAGTAGTTACTCTCCCCAGTTAGGAAACATACTGATTTAGTCTGTAGTATAGTAGAGTAGTTACTCTCCCCAGTTAGGAAACATACTGATTTATCCTGTAGTATAGTAGAGTAGTTACTCTCCCCAGTTAGGAAACATACTGATTTAGTCTGTAGTATAGTAGAGTAGTTACTCTCCCCAGTTAGGAAACATACTGATTTAGTCTGTAGTATAGTAGAGTAGTTACTCTCCCCAGTTAGGAAACATACTGATTTAGCCTGTAGTATAGTAGAGTAGTTACTCTCCCCAGTTAGGAAACATACTGATTTATCCTGTAGTATAGTAGAGTAGTTACTCTCCCCAGTTAGGAAACATACTGATTTATCCTGTAGTATAGTAGAGTAGTTACTCTCCCCAGTTAGGAAACATACTGATTTAGCCTGTAGTATAGTAGAGAGTAGTTACTCTCCCCAGTTAGAAAACATACTGATTTAGCCTGTAGTATAGTAGAGAGTAGTTACTCTCCCCAGTTAGAAAACATACTGATTTAGCCTGTAGTATAGTAGAGAGTAGTAATTATTCCACTATTAACATAAAGGTTTGTGTTCTCGTTTTTTTCAAACCAAATTTTTCACTAGATTTGGTTTATGTCTTTGGTTTCGAATCCCAATAAAAAAAATTGCCATTTATGTTAATGTTTTCCTAATTGGATTTTTGAAAATGTCTTATCAGGAAAAAATTGCCTCTCTCTTCCCAATTAAAGGAAAGAACATGAACATTTATCAGTCATCAATAGAAATACCAGTATTTCCTGTCCCCGAAGTCTACCACACGGTGGTGTGTCTTGTCTGTGAGTCAGTTGACATTTGTGGTTGTGTTGCTCTGTAAAGGAGAAGTATGGGCTGGGTACCAGACTACAGAGACAGAGACCTGGAGCTCCTATCACCAGTCTGGCTGGTCTTTCGTGAGTATTACATGAGTATACAGAAACGTTACTGTTCATAAAGTATGAGTCTCACATCCTCAGATAATTACTGTACCATTTTTTTTATTGTACATTTTACATGACAAATCATGTTGATGTTAGCACATCACAAATAGCCTAAACAAGGATCGAGTCCCAAATGGCACCCATTGCCCATTTGTAGTGCATTACTTTTGTACAGGCTATTAGGTCAAAAGTTGTGCTCTAATTAGGGAATGGCGTGCAGTTTGGGATAAAGCCACTGCCTTGTGTTAGAGTTAATAAATACAGCTGTCCCTGTCTCCTATAATGTCCCTCACTGTCCCTGTCTCCTATAATGTCCCTCACTGTCCCTGTCTCCTATAATGGCCCTCACTGTCCCTGTCTCCTATAATGGCCCTCAACTGTGTCTGTCTCCTATAATGGCCCTCACTGTGTCTGTCTCCTATAATGGCCCTCACTGTGTCTGTCTCCTATAATGGCCCTCACTGTGTCTGTCTCCTATAATGGCCCTCACTGTGTCTGTCTCCTATAATGGCCCTCACTGTGTCTGTCTCCTATAATGGCCCTCACTGTGTCTGTCTCCTATAATGGCCCTCAATGTGTCTGTCTCCTATAATGGCCCTCAATGCGTCTGTCTCTCCTATAATGGCCCTCAACTGTGTCTGTCTCCTATAATGGCCCTCACTGTGTCTGTCTCCTATAATGGCCCTCACTGTGTCTGTCCCTGTCTCCTGTAATGGCCCTCAACTGTCCCCGTCTCCTATAATGGCCCTCACTGTGTCTGTCCCTGTCTCCTATAATGGCCCTCACTGTGTCTGTCCCTGTCTCCTGTAATGGCCCTCAACTGTCCCCGTCTCCTATAATGGCCCTCAATGTGTCTGTCCCTGTCTCCTATAATGGCCCTCACTGTGTCTGTCCCTGTCTCCTATAATGGCCCTCAATGTGTCTGTCCCTGTCTCCTATAATGGCCCTCACTGTGTCTGTCCCTGTCTCCTATAATGGCCCTCACTGTGTCTGTCCCTGTCTCCTATAATGGCCCTCAACTGTCCCCGTCTCCTATAATGGCCCTCAATGTGTCTGTCCCTGTCTCCTATAATGGCCCTCACTGTGTCTGTCCCTGTCTCCTATAATGGCCCTCAACTGTCCCCGTCTCCTATAATGGCCCTCACTGTGTCTGTCCCTGTCTCCTATAATGGCCCTCACTGTGTCTGTCCCTGTCTCCTATAATGGCCCTCACTGTGTCTGTCCCTGTCTCCTATAATGGCCCTCATTGTGTCTGTCCCTGTCTCCTATAATGATCCTCACTGTGTCTGTCCCTGTCTCCTATAATGGCCCTCATTGTGTCTGTCCCTGTCTCCTATAATGGCCCTCATTGTGTCTGTCCCTGTCTCCCATAATGGCCCTCAACTGTGTCTGTCCCTTTCTGCTATTCCAGTCTGAAGGAAGGTGAAGACCAAAAGGAGATTAACATAGAGCCAGCCCAGGCCTTAGATGAGGTAGAACCACTACCTGAAGACTACTACACCAAACCAATCAACCTACCTGAGGGTAAGAGATATCCACCCCTAAGACTAACACTAACCCCTGACCTGGAACACTACACTAACCCATGACCTGGAACACTACACTAACCCCTGACCTGGAACACTACGCTAACCCCTGACCTGGAACACTACGCTAACCCATGACCTGGAACACTACGCTAACCCCCGACCTGGAACACTACGCTAACCCCCGACCTGGAACACTACGCTAACCCCCGACCTGGAACACTACGCTAACCCACGACCTGGAACACTACGCTAACCCCTGACCTGGAACACTACGCTAACCCCTGACCTGGAACACTACGCTAACCCCTGACCTGGAACACTACGCTAACCCCTGACCTGGAACACTACTCTAACCCCTGACCTGGAACACTACGCTAACCCCTGACCTGGAACACTACGCTAACCCCTGACCTGGAACACTACGCTAACCCCTGACCTGGAACACTACGCTAACCCCTGACCTGGAACACTACGCTAACCCCTGACCTGGAACACTACGCTAACCCCTGACCTGGAACACTACGCTAACCCCTGACCTGGAACACTACGCTAACCCCTGACCTGGAACACTACGCTAACCCCTGACCTGGAACACTACGCTAACCCCTGACCTGGAACACTACGCTAACCCCTGACCTGGAACACTACGCTAACCCCTGACCTGGAACACTACGCTAACCCCTGACCTGGAACACCACGCTAACCCCTGACCTGGAACACCACGCTAACCCCTGACCTGGAACACCACGCTAACCCCTGACCTGGAACACCACGCTAACCCCTGACCTGGAACACCACGCTAACCCCTGACCTGGAACACCACGCTAACCCCTGACCTGGAACACCACGCTAACCCCTGACCTGGAACACCACGCTAACCCCTGACCTGGAACACCACGCTAACCCCTGACCTGGAACACCACGCTAACCCCTGACCTGGAACACCACGCTAACCCCTGACCTGGAACACTACGCTAACCCCTGACCTGGAACACTACGCTAACCCCTGACCTGGAACACTACGCTAACCCCTGACCTGGAACACTACGCTAACCCCTGACCTGGAACACTACGCTAACCCCTGACCTGGAACACTACGCTAACCCCTGACCTGGAACACTACGCTAACCCCTGACCTGGAACACTACGCTAACCCCTGACCTGGAACACTACGCTAACCCCTGACCTGGAACACTACGCTAACCCCTGACCTGGAACACTACGCTAACCCCTGACCTGGAACACTACGCTAACCCCTGACCTGGAACACTACGCTAACCCCTGACCTGGAACACTACGCTAACCCCTGACCTGGAACACTACGCTAACCCCTGACCTGCAACACGACGCTAACCCCTGACCTGCAACACGACGCTAACCCCTGACCTGCAACACCACGCTAACCCCTGACCTGCAACACCACGCTAACCCCTGACCTGCAACACCACGCTAACCCCTGACCTGGAACACCACGCTAACCCCTGACCTGGAACACTACGCTAACCCCTGACCTGGAACACTACGCTAACCCCTGACCTGGAACACTACGCTAACCCCTGACCTGGAACACTACGCTAACCCCTGACCTGGAACACTACGCTAACCCCTGACCTGGAACACTAGGCTAACCCCTGACCTGGAACACTAGGCTAACCCCTGACCTGGAACACTAGGCTAACCCCTGACCTGGAACACTAGGCTAACCCCTGACCTGGAACACTAGGCTAACCCCTGACCTGGAACACTAGGCTAACCCCTGACCTGGAACACTAGGCTAACCCCTGACCTGGAACACTACGCTAACCCCTGACCTGGAACACTACGCTAACCCCTGACCTGGAACACTACGCTAACCCCTGACCTGGAACACTACGCTAACCCCTGACCTGGAACACTACGCTAACCCCTGACCTGGAACACTACGCTAACCCCTGACCTGGAACACTACGCTAACCCCTGACCTGGAACACTACGCTAACCCCTGACCTGGAACACTACGCTAACCCCTGACCTGGAACACTACGCTAACCCCTGACCTGGAACACTACGCTAACCCCTGACCTGGAACACTACGCTAACCCCTGACCTGGAACACTACGCTAACCCCTGACCTGGAACACTACGCTAACCCCTGACCTGGAACACTACGCTAACCCCTGACCTGGAACACTACGCTAACCCCTGACCTGGAACACTACGCTAACCCCTGACCTGGAACACTACGCTAACCCCTGACCTGGAACACTACGCTAACCCCTGACCTGGAACACTACGCTAACCCCTGACCTGGAACACTACGCTAACCCCTGACCTGGAACACTACGCTAACCCCTGACCTGGAACACTACGCTAACCCCTGACCTGGAACACTACGCTAACCCCTGACCTGGAACACCACGCTAACCCCTGACCTGGAACACCACGCTAACCCCTGACCTGGAACACCACGCTAACCCCTGACCTGGAACACCACGCTAACCCCTGACCTGGAACACCACGCTAACCCCTGACCTGGAACACCACGCTAACCCCTGACCTGGAACACCACGCTAACCCCTGACCTGGAACACCACGCTAACCCCTGACCTGGAACACCACGCTAACCCCTGACCTGGAACACCACGCTAACCCCTGACCTGGAACACCACGCTAACCCCTGACCTGGAACACCACGCTAACCCCTGACCTGGAACACCACGCTAACCCCTGACCTGGAACACCACGCTAACCCCTGACCTGGAACACCACGCTAACCCCTGACCTGGAACACCACGCTAACCCCTGACCTGGAACACCACGCTAACCCCTGACCTGGAACACCACGCTAACCCCTGACCTGGAACACCACGCTAACCCCTGACCTGGAACACCACGCTAACCCCTGACCTGGAACACCACGCTAACCCCTGACCTGGAACACCACGCTAACCCCTGACCTGGAACACGACGCTAACCCCTGACCTGGAACACCACGCTAACCCCTGACCTGGAACACCACGCTAACCCCTGACCTGGAACACGACGCTAACCCCTGACCTGGAACACGACGCTAACCCCTGACCTGCAACACCACGCTAACCCCTGACCTGCAACACCACGCTAACCCCTGACCTGCAACACCACGCTAACCCCTGACCTGGAACACCACGCTAACCCCTGACCTGGAACACCACGCTAACCCCTGACCTGGAACACCACGCTAACCCCTGACCTGGAACACCACGCTAACCCCTGACCTGGAACACTACGCTAACCCCTGACCTGGAACACTACGCTAACCCCTGACCTGGAACACTACGCTAACCCCTGACCTGGAACACTACGCTAACCCCTGACCTGGAACACTACGCTAACCCCTGACCTGGAACACTACGCTAACCCCTGACCTGGAACACTACGCTAACCCCTGACCTGGAACACTACGCTAACCCCTGACCTGGAACACTACGCTAACCCCTGACCTGCAACACTACACTAAACCGTGTTGTCTAGTTAACTCGCCGTGTTGTCTAGTTAACTCGCCGTGTTGTCTAGTTAACTCGCCGTGTTGTCTAGTTAACTCGCCGTGTTGTCTAGTTAGCACGCCGTGTTGTCTAGTTAACTCGCCGTGTTGTCTAGTTAACTCGCCGTGTTGTCTAGTTTACCATGTTTTGTTAACACCCTGGGTTGTTTAGTTGACCGTGTCTAGTTAACTCTCCCCGGGTCGTCTAGTTAACTCTCCCCGGGTCGTCTAGTTGACCATGTTGTCTAGTTAACTCCCTGTGTTTTCTAGTTAACTCTCCCCGGGTCTTCTAGTTAACTCCCCGGGTCTTCTAGTTAACTCCCCGGGTCTTCTAGTTAACTCCCCGGGTCTTCTAGTTAACTCCCCGGGTCGTCTAGTTAACTCCCCGGGTTGTCTAGTTAGACCACGTTGTGTTAACTCCCTGGTGTGTGTAATGTATTACAGTGACCACCTTGCGTCAGCGGCTGCTCCAGCCTGACTTCCAGCCTGCCGGAGCCTCTCAGCTCCACCCCAAACACAAACACCTGCTCATCAAGCGCTCTCTGCGATGCAGGGTCGGTACATGACACAGTACTTTACACCACACGGCCCTAATCAGGAAGGGCTTTTTACTGCTATTTTACTGTTGTTGTTTTCTGCCTATTTCTCTTGATTTACTCGTGATAAAAAATGATGTTTTTCTTCCTAGAAATGTGAGCACAATCTGAGCAAGCCAGAATTCAACCCAACTTCAATAAAGTTCAAAATCCAGCTGGTGGCTGTGTAAGTATTGCTTAGCATCTCCTCTGTACCGAAACGCATTCACCTTGTTCTCTACTCTGTTGGTTTTGTTGTATTATTTCTCAGTAAAGTGATGTTATTTTCACTCCTTAAAGGAGTTACATCCCTGAAGTCAGAATAATGTCCATTCCAAACCTGCGCTTCCAGAAGGCAAGTCAATTATTCAAGTATCGGAATCACGTCCCAAAACATGTTTGAAGACTTCCCGTGTCACATGTTGTCTGTAGAGGAGCAGAATGACTTACAGTATGAGTGGTATCATGTCTGTAGGAGAGACTTACAGTATGAGTGGTATCGTGTTGTCTGTAGGAGAGACTTACAGTATGAGTGGTATCATGTCTGTAGGAGAGACTTACAGTATGAGTGGTATCATGTCTGTAGGAGAGACTTACAGTATGAGTGGTATCATGTTGTCTGTAGGAGAGACTTACAGTATGAGTGGTATCATGTCTGTAGGAGAGACTTACAGTATGAGTGGTATCATGTCTGTAGGAGAGACTCACAGTATGAGTGGTATCATGTCTGTAGGAGAGACTTACAGTATGAGTGGTATCATGTCTGTAGGAGAGACTTACAGTATGAGTGGTATCATGTTGTTTGTAGGAGAGACTTACAGTATGAGTGGTATCATGTCTGTAGGAGAGACTTACAGTATGAGTGGTATCATGTTGACTGTAGGAGAGACTTACAGTATGAGTGGTATCATGTCTGTAGGAGAGACTTACAGTATGAGTGGTATCGTGTTGTCTGTAGGAGAGACTTACAGTATGAGTGGTATCGCGTTGTCTGTAGGAGAGACTTACAGTATGAGTGGTATCATGTCTGTAGGAGAGACTTACAGTATGAGTGGTATCGTGTTGTCTGTAGGAGAGACTTACAGTATGAGTGGTATCGTGTTGTCTGTAGGAGAGACTTACAGTATGAGTGGTATCATGCTGTCTGTAGAGGAGCAGAATGACTTACAGTATGAGTGGTATCATGTTGTCTGTAGGAGAGACTTACAGTATGAGTGGTCTCATGTTGTCTGTAGGAGAGACTTACAGTATGAGTGGTATCATGTCTGTAGGAGAGACTTACAGTATGAGTGGTATCATGTCTGTAGGAGAGACTTACAGTATGAGTGGTATCATGTTGTCTGTAGGAGAGACTTACAGTATGAGTGGTATCATGCTGTCTGTAGGAGAGACTCACAGTATGAGTGGTATCATGTCTGTATGAGAGACTCACAGTATGAGTGGTATCATGTTGTCTGTAGGAGAGACTTACAGTATGAGTGGTATCGTGTTGTCTGTAGGAGAGACTTACAGTATGAGTGGTATCATGTTGTCTGTAGGAGAGACTTACAGTATGAGTGGTATCATGTTGTCTGTAGGGGAGACTTACAGTATGAGTGGTATCATGTTGTCTGTAGGAGAGACTTACAGTATGAGTGGTATCGTGTTGTCTGTAGGAGAGACTTACAGTATGAGTGGTATCATGTTGTCTGTAGGAGAGACTCACAGTATGAGTGGTATCATGTCTGTAGGAGAGACTTACAGTATGAGTGGTATCATGTTGTCTGTAGGAGAGACTTACAGTATGAGTGGTATCATGTCTGTAGGAGAGACTTACAGTATGAGTGGTATCATGTCTGTAGGAGAGACTTACAGTATGAGTGGTATCATGTCTGTAGGAGTGCCAGGTGCTGCTCACCCTGACCAACCCAGTGGAGAATATTACCCACGTCACCCTGGTGGGCTGTAAGGAGGGAGACCCGGAGGACATCAACACCACTGCGAAGGTAATACTGACTCGGGTTGCAAAGCTACCGGTAATTTACCAAAGATACCGGTAATTTACCAAAGATACCGGTAATTTACCAAAGATACCGGAATCTTCAGTCATTTTTGTAATTAACAGATTGCCATAGATTTTCTCCCGCAACTGTGGTAATTTATACTTGAATAAATAATGTATTAATGTATGTATGTATGTATGTATGTATGTATATGTGTGTTACTTTTTCATGTGTGTCCACACGTTTCTAGTAGATAGACCATACGATTCAAGAGAAAAATTGTCTAATTAATGGAAAAACATTTAATCAACAATTACATTATTTTCCCTCAGCATTTCTTCCGACTATTGACTTTTTTCCACATCTGTGACCAATTTTGTCCAGAAAACATTTGACAACAAATACAAATGAACATAGTAAACAAACCCCCCCGAAAAAATGATATTTCATGCTGAACCCCTCACATTAAACACCGATGTTATTCACTAATTAGATGTTTTATATTGAAACGTTTTACAACTTTGTCATTCAGTTGTTTTTCTATTTTTAAAATCCATCTTATGTAATTATATTGTGGTCAGGCCACACAGAGGGCCCGGGCCCGACAGCGACCCAAAAGGGCCACTTGATGTCTCGTTATAAATGACAGAAAATCCTTGAAGTTCTGGTAGTTTACTGGTACATTTTAAGAAGTTTCCGGAAGTATACCCTTCCTTTGTAACCCTACTGCTGACCTCTCAGCCCTGACCTCTCAGCCCTGACCTCTCAGCCCTGACCTCTCAGCCCTGACCTCTCAGCCCTGACCTCTCACCCCTGACCTCTGGTGTTGATGATGTTGTTTTCTAGGTGATGGTTCCTACCAAGGAGTTGGTCCTGGCAGGGAAGGATGCTGCAGCAGAATACGACGAGTTGGCTGAGCCTCAGGACTTCCAGGACCACCCAGAGTAAGACACACACTAGTACACTGGTACACACACACACACACACACACACACTGGTACACACACACACACACACTGGTACACACACACTGGTACACACACACTGGTACACACACACTGGTACACACACACTGGTACACACACACGTACACACACACGTACACACACACGTACACACACACGTACACACACACGTACACACACACACACACACACACACACACACACACGCACACACACACGTACACACACACGTACACACACACACACACACACACACGTACACACACACACACACGTACACACACACACACGTACACACACACACACGTACACACACACACACGTACACACACACACACACACACACACACACTGGTACACACACACTGGTACACACACGCACACTGGTACACACACACTGGTACACACACGCACACTGGTACACGGTACACAGACACACACACACTGGTACACACACACACTGGTACACACACACACTGGTACACAGACACACACACACACTGGTACACAGACACACACACACACACACACACTGGTACACAGACACACACACACTGGTACACAGACACACACACACACTGGTACACAGACACACACACACACTGGTACACTGGTACACACACACACACTGGTACACACAAACTGGTACACACACACACACACACACACACACACACACACACACACACACACACACACACACACACTGGTACACAGACACACACACACACACACAGACACACACACACACACTGGTACACAGACACACACACACACACACACAGACACACACACACACACTGGTACAAACACACTGGTGCACATACACACACACACACTGGTACACACACCGTTATAAGTGACGATATGGTCAGAAATGAGGAGAAAGGACATCAGCTCTAGATTAAAATGAGTGTACTTCATAGGGAATGTAAGGAGATGAGGGGAGCTCTGCCCCTCGTCTCCTAACTTTCCCTCTTTGCCACTCATCTCCTAACCTTCCCCCTCTGGCCCTCGTCTCCTAACCTTCCCTCTCTGCCCCTGGTCTCCTAACCTTCCTTCTCTGGCCCTCGTCTCCTAACCTTCCCTCTCTGCCCCTGGTCTCCTAACCTTCCCTCTCTGGCCCTCGTCTCCTAACCTTCCCTCTCTGGCCCTGGTCTCCTAACCTTCCCTCTCTGGCCCTCGTCTCCTAACCTTCCCTCTCTGGCCCTCGTCTCCTAACCTTCCCTCTCTGCCCCTCGTCTCCTAACCTTCCCTCTCTGCCCCTCGTCTCCTAACCTACCCCCTCTGGCCCTCGTCTCCTAACCTTCCCTCTCTGGCCCTCGTCTCCTAACCTTCCCTCTCTGGCCCTCGTCTCCTAACCTTCCCTCTCTGGCCCTCGTCTCCTAACCTTCCCTCTCTGGCCCTGGTCTCCTAACCTTCCCTCTCTGGCCCTCGTCTCCTAACCTTCCCTCTCTGGCCCTCGTCTCCTAACCTTCCCTCTCTGGCCCTCGTCTCCTAACCTTCCCTCTCTGGCCCTCGTCTCCTAACCTTCCCTCTCTGGCCCTCGTCTCCTAACCTTCCCTCTCTGGCCCTCGTCTCCTAACCTTCCCTCTCTGGCCCTCGTCTCCTAACCTTCCCTCTCTGGCCCTCGTCTCCTAACCTTCCCTCTCTGGCCCTCGTCTCCTAACCTTCCCTCTCTGGCCCTCGTCTCCTAACCTTCCCTCTCTGGCCCTCGTCTCCTAACCTTCCCTCTCTGGCCCTCGTCTCCTAACCTTCCCTCTCTGGCCCTCGTCTCCTAACCTTCCCTCTCTGGCCCTCGTCTCCTAACCTTCCCTCTCTGGCCCTCGTCTCCTAACCTTCCCTCTCTGGCCCTCGTCTCCTAACCTTCCCTCTCTGGCCCTCGTCTCCTAACCTTCCCTCTCTGGCCCTCGTCTCCTAACCTTCCCTCTCTGGCCCTCGTCTCCTAACCTTCCCTCTCTGGCCCTCGTCTCCTAACCTTCCCTCTCTGGCCCTCGTCTCCTAACCTTCCCTCTCTGGCCCTCGTCTCCTAACCTTCCCTCTCTGGCCCTCGTCTGTCTCCTAACCTTCCCTCTCTGGCCCTCGTCTGTCTCCTAACCTTCCCTCTCTGGCCCTCGTCTGTCTCCTAACCTTCCCTCTCT
Source organism: Salvelinus fontinalis (assembly GCF_029448725.1). Classification (NCBI taxonomy): domain Eukaryota; kingdom Metazoa; phylum Chordata; class Actinopteri; order Salmoniformes; family Salmonidae; genus Salvelinus; species Salvelinus fontinalis. Next base: position 15,595,745 of record NC_074693.1, read on the forward strand.
GGCCCTCGTCTGTCTCCTAACCTTCCCTCTCTGGCCCTCGTCTGTCTCCTAACCTTCCCTCTCTGGCCCTCGTCTGTCTCCTAACCTTCCCTCTCTGGCCCTCGTCTGTCTCCTAACCTTCCCTCTCTGGCCCTCGTCTGTCTCCTAACCTTCCCTCTCTGGCCCTCGTCTGTCTCCTAACCTTCCCTCTCTGCCCCTGGTCTCCTAACCTTCCCTCTCTGGCCCTCGTCTGTCTCCTAACCTTCCCTCTCTGGCCCTCGTCTGTCTCCTAACCTTCCCTCTCTGGCCCTCGTCTGTCTCCTAACCTTCCCTCTCTGGCCCTCGTCTGTCTCCTAACCTTCCCTCTCTGGCCCTCGTCTCCTAACCTACCCCCTCTGGCCCTCGTCTCCTAACCTTCCCTCTCTGGCCCTCGTCTCCTAACCTTCCCTCTCTGGCCCTCGTCTCCTAACCTTCCCTCTCTGGCCCTCGTCTCCTAACCTTCCCTCTCTGGCCCTCGTCTCCTAACCTTCCCTCTCTGGCCCTCGTCTCCTAACCTTCCCTCTCTGGCCCTGGTCTCCTAACCTTCCCTCTCTGGCCCTCGTCTCCTAACCTTCCCTCTCTGGCCCTCGTCTCCTAACCTTCCCTCTCTGGCCCTCGTCTCCTAACCTTCCCTCTCTGGCCCTCGTCTCCTAACCTTCCCTCTCTGGCCCTCGTCTCCTAACCTTCCCTCTCTGGCCCTCGTCTCCTAACCTTCCCTCTCTGGCCCTCGTCTCCTAACCTTCCCTCTCTGGCCCTCGTCTCCTAACCTTCCCTCTCTGGCCCTCGTCTCCTAACCTTCCCTCTCTGGCCCTCGTCTCCTAACCTTCCCTCTCTGGCCCTCGTCTCCTAACCTTCCCTCTCTGGCCCTCGTCTCCTAACCTTCCCTCTCTGGCCCTCGTCTCCTAACCTTCCCTCTCTGGCCCTGGTCTCCTAACCTTCCCTCTCTGGCCCTGGTCTCCTAACCTTCCCTCTCTGGCCCTGGTCTCCTAACCTTCCCTCTCTGGCCCTGGTCTCCTAACCTTCCCTCTCTGGCCCTGGTCTCCTAACCTTCCCTCTCTGGCCCTGGTCTCCTAACCTTCCCTCTCTGGCCCTGGTCTCCTAACCTTCCCTCTCTGGCCCTGGTCTCCTAACCTTCCCTCTCTGGCCCTGGTCTCCTAACCTTCCCCCTCTGGCCCTGGTCTCCTAACCTTCCCTCTCTGCTCCTGTCTCCCGTCCAGCGTGGTGGCCTTCAGGAAATCCAATAAGATTGGTTTCTTCATCAAGGTGGTCCCTCAGCGCGAGGAGGACGGTGATGTCACGGTGGCCTTTAAGATTCGCCACGACTTCCGGAATTTGGCGGCTCCCATAAGGCCGAGCGAGGAGGACGATGCCCCCACCGAGGCAATATGGCTCACACACCACGTAGAGCTCAGCCTGGGGCCGCTCGTAGCGTGAAGTTACACACACTGAATACACACACACACACACACACACACACACACACACAAAATACATATATACACTGAGTATACAAAACATTAAGAACACCTGCCCTTTCCATGACAGACTGACCAGGTGAAAGTTATGATTCCTTAATAATGTCACTTGTTAAATCCACTTCAATCAGTCTAGATGAAGGGGAGGAGACGGGTTAAATCCTCTTCAATCAGTCTAGTTGAAGGGGAGGAGACAGGTTAAATCCTCTTCAATCAGTCTAGATGAAGGGGAGGAGACGGTTAAATCCTCTTCAATCAGTCTAGATGAAGGGGAGGAGACGGTTAAATCCTCTTCAATCAGTCTAGATGAAGGGGAGGAGATGGTTAAATCCTCTTCAATCAGTCTAGATGAAGGGGAGGAGATGGTTCAAGAAGGATTTTTAAGTCTTGAGACAATTGAGACATAGATTGTGTATCTGAGGGTGAATGGGCGAGACAAAATATTTAAGTGCCTTTGAGCGGGGTTTGGTAGTAGGTGCCAGGCGCACCAATTTGAGTCAAGAACTGCAACGCTGCTGGGGTTTTTCACGCTCAACAGTTTCCTGTATGTATCAAGAATGGTCCGACACCCAATGAACATCTAGCCAACTTGTCACAACTGTGGCAATGGAGTCGACATTGGAGTTCATGACCTGATGAACTGAGGCTGTTCTGAGGGCAAAAGGGGACGGGGGGGTGACCTCAGGTTCCTAATGTTTGGTATAGTCATTATATACAGTAGAGCAGTGTTGAGAGAGAACACACTAACAGACACACACACACACACACACACATACTCGACTAGCAACAGTTCTCTACCACCAAGCAGTTCCAGAGACCCTTTCCTGCTTCACGCTTCAACTTAGGCATTATCTTCCTCATCCTCCTAAGGATGAAGAGTATTTACCTGCATGCTATGCCAGGCTACATCTATCTACTAATACATGTCATTGCTGTACTCCTCTCTGGGTTGAAGGTAGGATGAGACTGTCATTACTGTACTCCTCTCTGGGTTGAAGGTAGGATGAGACTGTCATTACTGTACTCCTCTCTGGGTTGAAGGTAGGATGAGACTGTCATTACTGTACTCCTCTCTGGGTTGAAGGTAGGATGAGACTGTCATTACTGTACTCCTCTCTGGGTTGAAGGTAGGATGAGACTGTCATTACTGTACTCCTCTCTGGGTTGAAGGTAGGATGAGACTGTCATTACTGTACTCCTCTCTGGGTTGAAGGTAGGATGAGACTGTCATTACTGTACTCCTCTCTGGGTTGAAGGTAGGATGAGACTGTCATTACTGTACTCCTCTCTGGGTTGAAGGTAGGATGAGACTGTCATTACTGTACTCCTCTCTGGGTTGAAGGTAGGATGAGACTGTCATTACTGTACTCCTCTCTGGGTTGAAGGTAGGGTGAGACTGTCATTACTGTACTCCTCTCTGGGTTGAAGGTAGGGTGAGACTGTCATTACTGTACTCCTCTCTGGGTTGAAGGTAGGGTGAGACTGTCATTACTGTACTCCTCTCTGGGTTGAAGGTAGGGTGAGACTGTCATTACTGTACTCCTCTCTGGGTTGAAGGTAGGGTGAGACTGTCATTACTGTACTCCTCTCTGGGTTGAAGGTAGGGTGAGACTGTCATTACTGTACTCCTCTCTGGGTTGAAGGTAGGGTGAGACTGTCATTACTGTACTCCTCTCTGGGTTGAAGGTAGGGTGAGACTGTCATTACTGTACTCCTCTCTGGGTTGAAGGTAGGGTGAGACTGTCATTACTGTACTCCTCTCTGGGTTGAAGGTAGGGTGAGACTGTCATTACTGTACTCCTCTCTGGGTTGAAGGTAGGGTGAGACTGTCATTACTGTACTCCTCTCTGGGTTGAAGGTAGGGTGAGACTGTCATTACTGTACTCCTCTCTGGGTTGAAGGTAGGGTGAGACTGTCATTACTGTACTCCTCTCTGGGTTGAAGGTAGGGTGAGACTGTCATTACTGTACTCCTCTCTGGGTTGAAGGTAGGGTGAGACTGTCATTACTGTACTCCTCTCTGGGTTGAAGGTAGGGTGAGACTGTCATTACTGTACTCCTCTCTGGGTTGAAGGTAGGGTGAGACTGTCATTACTGTACTCCTCTCTGGGTTGAAGGTAGGGTGAGACTGTCATTACTGTACTCCTCTCTGGGTTGAAGGTAGGGTGAGACTGTCATTACTGTACTCCTCTCTGGGTTGAAGGTAGGGCGAGACTGTCATTACTGTACTCCTCTCTGGGTTGAAGGTAGGGCGAGACTGTCATTACTGTACTCCTCTCTGGGTTGAAGGTAGGGCGAGACTGTCATTACTGTACTCCTCTCTGGGTTGAAGGTAGGGCGAGACTGTCATTACTGTACTCCTCTCTGGGTTGAAGGTAGGGCGAGACTGTCATTACTGTACTCCTCTCTGGGTTGAAGGTAGGGCGAGACTGTCATTACTGTACTCCTCTCTGGGTTGAAGGTAGGGCGAGACTGTCATTACTGTACTCCTCTCTGGGTTGAAGGTAGGGCGAGACTGTCATTACTGTACTCCTCTCTGGGTTGAAGGTAGGGCGAGACTGTCATTACTGTACTCCTCTCTGGGTTGAAGGTAGGGCGAGACTGTCATTACTGTACTCCTCTCTGGGTTGAAGGTAGGGTGAGACTGTCATTACTGTACTCCTCTCTGGGTTGAAGGTAGGGTGAGACTGTCATTACTGTACTCCTCTCTGGGTTGAAGGTAGGGTGAGACTGTCATTACTGTACTCCTCTCTGGGTTGAAGGTAGGGTGAGACTGTCATTACTGTACTCCTCTCTGGGTTGAAGGTAGGGTGAGACTGTCATTACTGTACTCCTCTCTGGGTTGAAGGTAGGGTGAGACTGTCATTACTGTACTCCTCTCTGGGTTGAAGGTAGGGTGAGACTGTCATTACTGTACTCCTCTCTGGGTTGAAGGTAGGGTGAGACTGTCATTACTGTACTCCTCTCTGGGTTGAAGGTAGGGTGAGACTGTCATTACTGTACTCCTCTCTGGGTTGAAGGTAGGGTGAGACTGTCATTACTGTACTCCTCTCTGGGTTGAAGGTAGGGTGAGACTGTCATTACTGTACTCCTCTCTGGGTTGAAGGTAGGGTGAGACTGTCATTACTGTACTCCTCTCTGGGTTGAAGGTAGGGTGAGACTGTCATTACTGTACTCCTCTCTGGGTTGAAGGTAGGGTGAGACTGTCATTACTGTACTCCTCTCTGGGTTGAAGGTAGGGTGAGACTGTCATTACTGTACTCCTCTCTGGGTTGAAGGTAGGGTGAGACTGTCATTACTGTACTCCTCTCTGGGTTGAAGGTAGGGTGAGACTGTCATTACTGTACTCCTCTCTGGGTTGAAGGTAGGGTGAGACTGTCATTACTGTACTCCTCTCTGGGTTGAAGGTAGGGTGAGACTGTCATTACTGTACTCCTCTCTGGGTTGAAGGTAGGGTGAGACTGTCATTACTGTACTCCTCTCTGGGTTGAAGGTAGGGTGAGACTGTCATTACTGTACTCCTCTCTGGGTTGAAGGTGGGGTGAGACTGTCATTACTGTACTCCTCTCTGGGTTGAAGGTGGGGTGAGACTGTCATTACTGTACTCTGGGTTGAAGGTGGGGTGAGACTGTCATTGCTGTACTCCTCTCTGGGTTGAAGGTGGGGTGAGACTGTCATTACTGTACTCTGGGTTGAAGGTAGGGTGAGACTGTCATTACTGTACTCTGGGTTGAAGGTAGGGTGAGACTGTCATTACTGTACTCTGGGTTGAAGGTAGGGTGAGACTGTCATTACTGTACTCTGGGTTGAAGGTAGGGTGAGACTGTCATTACTGTACTCCTCTCTGGGTTGAAGGTAGGGTGAGACTGTCATTACTGTACTCCTCTCTGGGTTGAAGGTGGGGTGAGACTGTCATTACTGTACTCTGGGTTGAAGGTGGGGTGAGACTGTCATTACTGTACTCCTCTCTGGGTTGAAGGTGGGGTGAGACTGTCATTACTGTACTCTGGGTTGAAGGTAGGGTGAGACTGTCATTACTGTACTCTGGGTTGAAGGTAGGGTGAGACTGTCATTACTGTACTCTGGGTTGAAGGTAGGGTGAGACTGTCATTACTGTACTCTGGGTTGAAGGTAGGGTGAGACTGTCATTACTGTACTCCTCTCTGGGTTGAAGGTGGGGTGAGACTGTCATTACTGTACTCTGGGTTGAAGGTAGGGTGAGACTGTCATTACTGTACTCTGGGTTGAAGGTAGGGTGAGACTGTCATTACTGTACTCTGGGTTGAAGGTAGGGTGAGACTGTCATTACTGTACTCTGGGTTGAAGGTAGGGTGAGACTGTCATTACTGTACTCTGGGTTGAAGGTAGGGTGAGACTGTCATTACTGTACTCTGGGTTGAAGGTAGGGTGAGACTGTCATTACTGTACTCCTCTCTGGGTTGAAGGTGGGGTGAGACTGTCATTACTGTACTCCTCTCTGGGTTGAAGGTGGGGTGAGACTGTCATTACTGTACTCTGGGTTGAAGGTGGGGTGAGACTGTCATTGCTGTACTCCTCTCTGGGTTGAAGGTAGGGTGAGACTGTCATTACTGTACTCTGGGTTGAAGGTGGGGTGAGACTGTCATTACTGTACTCCTCTCTGGGTTGAAGGTGGGGTGAGACTGTCATTACTGTACTCCTCTCTGGGTTGAAGGTGGGGTGAGACTGTCATTACTGTACTCCTCTCTGGGTTGAAGGTGGGGTGAGACTGTCATTACTGTACTCTGGGTTGAAGGTGGGGTGAGACTGTCATTACTGTACTCTGGGTTGAAGGTGGGGTGAGACTGTCATTACTGTACTCTGGGTTGAAGGTAGGGTGAGACTGTCATTACTGTACTCTGGGTTGAAGGTAGGGTGAGACTGTCATTACTGTACTCTGGGTTGAAGGTAGGGTGAGACTGTCATTACTGTACTCTGGGTTGAAGGTAGGGTGAGACTGTCATTACTGTACTCTGGGTTGAAGGTAGGGTGAGACTGTCATTACTGTACTCCTCTCTGGGTTGAAGGTAGGGTGAGACTGTCATTACTGTACTCCTCTCTGGGTTGAAGGTGGGGTGAGACTGTCATTACTGTACTCTGGGTTGAAGGTGGGGTGAGACTGTCATTACTGTACTCCTCTCTGGGTTGAAGGTGGGGTGAGACTGTCATTACTGTACTCTGGGTTGAAGGTGGGGTGAGACTGTCATTACTGTACTCCTCTCTGGGTTGAAGGTGGGGTGAGACTGTCATTACTGTACTCTGGGTTGAAGGTAGGGTGAGACTGTCATTACTGTACTCCTCTCTGGGTTGAAGGTAGGGTGAGACTGTCATTACTGTACTCTGGGTTGAAGGTAGGGTGAGACTGTCATTACTGTACTCCTCTCTGGGTTGAAGGTAGGGTGAGACTGTCATTACTGTACTCCTCTCTGGGTTGAAGGTAGGGTGAGACTGTCATTACTGTACTCTGGGTTGAAGATGGGGTGAGACTGTCATTGCTGTACTCCTCTCTGGGTTGAAGGTAGGGTGAGACTGTCATTACTGTACTCTGGGTTGAAGGTGGGGTGAGACTGTCATTGCTGTACTCCTCTCTGGGTTGAAGGTAGGGTGAGACTGTCATTACTGTACTCTGGGTTGAAGGTGGGGTGAGACTGTCATTACTGTACTCCTCTCTGGGTTGAAGGTGGGGTGAGACTGTCATTACTGTACTCCTCTCTGGGTTGAAGGTAGGGTGAGACTGTCATTACTGTACTCTGGGTTGAAGGTAGGGTGAGACTGTCATTACTGTACTCTGGGTTGAAGGTAGGGTGAGACTGTCATTACTGTACTCTGGGTTGAAGGTAGGGTGAGACTGTCATTACTGTACTCTGGGTTGAAGGTAGGGTGAGACTGTCATTACTGTACTCTGGGTTGAAGGTAGGGTGAGACTGTCATTACTGTACTCTGGGTTGAAGGTAGGGTGAGACTGTCATTACTGTACTCTGGGTTGAAGGTAGGGTGAGACTGTCATTACTGTACTCTGGGTTGAAGGTAGGGTGAGACTGTCATTACTGTACTCTGGGTTGAAGGTAGGGTGAGACTGTCATTACTGTACTCTGGGTTGAAGGTAGGGTGAGACTGTCATTACTGTACTCTGGGTTGAAGGTAGGGCGAGACTGTCATTACTGTACTCTGGGTTGAAGGTAGGGCGAGACTGTCATTACTGTACTCTGGGTTGAAGGTAGGGCGAGACTGTCATTACTGTACTCTGGGTTGAAGGTAGGGCGAGACTGTCATTACTGTACTCTGGGTTGAAGGTAGGGCGAGACTGTCATTACTGTACTCTGGGTTGAAGGTAGGGCGAGACTGTCATTACTGTACTCTGGGTTGAAGGTAGGGCGAGACTGTCATTACTGTACTCTGGGTTGAAGGTAGGGCGAGACTGTCATTACTGTACTCTGGGTTGAAGGTAGGGCGAGACTGTCATTACTGTACTCTGGGTTGAAGGTAGGGCGAGACTGTCATTACTGTACTCTGGGTTGAAGGTAGGGCGAGACTGTCATTACTGTACTCTGGGTTGAAGGTAGGGCGAGACTGTCATTACTGTACTCTGGGTTGAAGGTAGGGCGAGACTGTCATTACTGTACTCTGGGTTGAAGGTAGGGCGAGACTGTCATTACTGTACTCTGGGTTGAAGGTAGGGCGAGACTGTCATTACTGTACTCTGGGTTGAAGGTAGGGCGAGACTGTCATTACTGTACTCTGGGTTGAAGGTAGGGCGAGACTGTCATTACTGTACTCTGGGTTGAAGGTAGGGCGAGACTGTCATTACTGTACTCTGGGTTGAAGGTAGGGCGAGACTGTCATTACTGTACTCTGGGTTGAAGGTAGGGCGAGACTGTCATTACTGTACTCTGGGTTGAAGGTGGGGCGAGACTGTCATTACTGTACTCTGGGTTGAAGGTGGGGCGAGACTGTCATTACTGTACTCTGGGTTGAAGGTGGGGCGAGACTGTCATTACTCCACTCTGGGTTGAAGGTGGGGCGAGACTGTCATTACTCCACTCTGGGTTGAAGGTGGGGCGAGACTGTCATTACTCCACTCTGGGTTGAAGGTGGGGCGAGACTGTCATTACTCCACTCTGGGTTGAAGGTGGGGCGAGACTGTCATTACTCCACTCTGGGTTGAAGGTGGGGCGAGACTGTCATTACTCCACTCTGGGTTGAAGGTGGGGCGAGACTGTCATTACTCCTCTCTGGGTTGAAGGTGGGGCGAGACTGTCATTACTCCTCTCTGGGTTGAAGGTGGGGCGAGACTGTCATTACTCCTCTCTGGGTTGAAGGTGGGGCGAGACTGTCATTACTCCTCTCTGGGTTGAAGGTGGGGCGAGACTGTCATTACTCCTCTCTGGGTTGAAGGTGGGGCGAGACTGTCATTACTCCTCTCTGGGTTGAAGGTGGGGCGAGACTGTCATTACTCCTCTCTGGGTTGAAGGTGGGGCGAGACTGTCATTACTCCTCTCTGGGTTGAAGGTGGGGCGAGACTGTCATTACTCCTCTCTGGGTTGAAGGTGGGGCGAGACTGTCATTACTCCTCTCTGGGTTGAAGGTGGGGCGAGACTGTCATTACTCCTCTCTGGGTTGAAGGTGGGGCGAGACTGTCATTACTCCTCTCTGGGTTGAAGGTGGGGCGAGACTGTCATTACTCCTCTCTGGGTTGAAGGTGGGGCGAGACTGTCATTACTCCTCTCTGGGTTGAAGGTGGGGCGAGACTGTCATTACTCCTCTCTGGGTTGAAGGTGGGGCGAGACTGTCATTACTCCTCTCTGGGTTGAAGGTGGGGCGAGACTGTCATTACTCCTCTCTGGGTTGAAGGTGGGGCGAGACTGTCATTACTCCTCTCTGGGTTGAAGGTGGGGCGAGACTGTCATTACTCCTCTCTGGGTTGAAGGTGGGGCGAGACTGTCATTACTCCTCTCTGGGTTGAAGGTGGGGCGAGACTGTCATTACTCCTCTCTGGGTTGAAGGTGGGGCGAGACTGTCATTACTCCTCTCTGGGTTGAAGGTGGGGCGAGACTGTCATTACTCCTCTCTGGGTTGAAGGTGGGGCGAGACTGTCATTACTCCTCTCTGGGTTGAAGGTGGGGCGAGACTGTCATTACTCCTCTCTGGGTTGAAGGTGGGGCGAGACTGTCATTACTCCTCTCTGGGTTGAAGGTGGGGCGAGACTGTCATTACTCCTCTCTGGGTTGAAGGTGGGGCGAGACTGTCATTACTCCTCTCTGGGTTGAAGGTGGGGCGAGACTGTCATTACTCCTCTCTGGGTTGAAGGTGGGGCGAGACTGTCATTACTCCTCTCTGGGTTGAAGGTGGGGCGAGACTGTCATTACTCCTCTCTGGGTTGAAGGTGGGGCGAGACTGTCATTACTCCTCTCTGGGTTGAAGGTGGGGCGAGACTGTCATTACTCCTCTCTGGGTTGAAGGTGGGGCGAGACTGTCATTACTCCTCTCTGGGTTGAAGGTGGGGCGAGACTGTCATTACTCCTCTCTGGGTTGAAGGTGGGGCGAGACTGTCATTACTCCTCTCTGGGTTGAAGGTGGGGCGAGACTGTCATTTCTGTACTCTGGGTTGAAGGTGGGGCGAGACTGTCATTACTCCTCTCTGGGTTGAAGGTGGGGTGAGACTGTCATTACTCCTCTCTGGGTTGAAGGTGGGGCGAGACTGTCATTGCTGTACTCCTCTCTGGGTTGAAGGTGGGGCGAGACTGTCATTACTCCTCTCTGGGTTGAAGGTGGGGCGAGACTGTCATTACTGTACTCCTCTCTGGGTTGAAGGTGGGGCGAGACTGTCATTGCTGTACTCCTCTCTGGGTTGAAGGTGGGGCGAGACTGTCATTACTGTACTCTGGGTTGAAGGTGGGGCGAGACTGTCATTACTGTACTCCTCTCTGGGTTGAAGGTGGGGTGAGACTGTCATTACTGTACTCTGGGTTGAAGGTAGGGTGAGACTGTCATTACTGTACTCCTCTCTGGGTTGAAGGTAGGGTGAGACTGTCATTACTGTACTCTGGGTTGAAGGTGGGGTGAGACTGTCATTACTGTACTCCTCTCTGGGTTGAAGGTGGGGTGAGACTGTCATTACTGTACTCTGGGTTGAAGGTAGGGTGAGACTGTCATTACTGTACTCTGGGTTGAAGGTAGGGTGAGACTGTCATTACTGTACTCTGGGTTGAAGGTAGGGCGAGACTGTCATTACTGTACTCTGGGTTGAAGGTAGGGTGAGACTGTCATTACTGTACTCTGGGTTGAAGGTAGGGTGAGACTGTCATTACTGTACTCTGGGTTGAAGGTAGGGCGAGACTGTCATTACTGTACTCTGGGTTGAAGGTAGGGCGAGACTGTCATTACTGTACTCTGGGTTGAAGGTAGGGCGAGACTGTCATTACTGTACTCTGGGTTGAAGGTAGGGCGAGACTGTCATTACTGTACTCTGGGTTGAAGGTAGGGCGAGACTGTCATTACTGTACTCTGGGTTGAAGGTAGGGCGAGACTGTCATTACTGTACTCTGGGTTGAAGGTAGGGCGAGACTGTCATTACTGTACTCTGGGTTGAAGGTAGGGCGAGACTGTCATTACTCCACTCTGGGTTGAAGGTGGGGCGAGACTGTCATTACTGTACTCTGGGTTGAAGGTGGGGCGAGACTGTCATTACTCCACTCTGGGTTGAAGGTGGGGCGAGACTGTCATTACTCCACTCTGGGTTGAAGGTGGGGCGAGACTGTCATTACTCCACTCTGGGTTGAAGGTGGGGCGAGACTGTCATTACTCCACTCTGGGTTGAAGGTGGGGCGAGACTGTCATTACTCCACTCTGGGTTGAAGGTGGGGCGAGACTGTCATTACTCCACTCTGGGTTGAAGGTGGGGCGAGACTGTCATTACTCCACTCTGGGTTGAAGGTGGGGCGAGACTGTCATTACTCCACTCTGGGTTGAAGGTGGGGCGAGACTGTCATTACTCCACTCTGGGTTGAAGGTGGGGCGAGACTGTCATTACTCCACTCTGGGTTGAAGGTGGGGCGAGACTGTCATTACTCCACTCTGGGTTGAAGGTGGGGCGAGACTGTCATTACTCCTCTCTGGGTTGAAGGTGGGGCGAGACTGTCATTACTCCTCTCTGGGTTGAAGGTGGGGCGAGACTGTCATTACTCCTCTCTGGGTTGAAGGTGGGGCGAGACTGTCATTACTCCTCTCTGGGTTGAAGGTGGGGCGAGACTGTCATTACTCCTCTCTGGGTTGAAGGTGGGGCGAGACTGTCATTACTCCTCTCTGGGTTGAAGGTGGGGCGAGACTGTCATTACTCCTCTCTGGGTTGAAGGTGGGGCGAGACTGTCATTACTCCTCTCTGGGTTGAAGGTGGGGCGAGACTGTCATTACTCCTCTCTGGGTTGAAGGTGGGGCGAGACTGTCATTACTCCTCTCTGGGTTGAAGGTGGGGCGAGACTGTCATTACTCCTCTCTGGGTTGAAGGTGGGGCGAGACTGTCATTACTCCTCTCTGGGTTGAAGGTGGGGCGAGACTGTCATTACTCCTCTCTGGGTTGAAGGTGGGGCGAGACTGTCATTACTCCTCTCTGGGTTGAAGGTGGGGCGAGACTGTCATTACTCCTCTCTGGGTTGAAGGTGGGGCGAGACTGTCATTACTGTACTCTGGGTTGAAGGTGGGGCGAGACTGTCATTACTGTACTCTGGGTTGAAGGTGGGGCGAGACTGTCATTACTGTACTCTGGGTTGAAGGTGGGGCGAGACTGTCATTACTGTACTCTGGGTTGAAGGTGGGGCGAGACTGTCATTACTGTACTCTGGGTTGAAGGTGGGGTGAGACTGTCATTACTGTACTCTGGGTTGAAGGTAGGGTGAGACTGTCATTACTGTACTCTGGGTTGAAGGTGGGGTGAGACTGTCATTACTGTACTCTGGGTTGAAGGTGGGGTGAGACTGTCATTGCTGTACTCCTCTCTGGGTTGAAGGTGGGGTGAGACTGTCATTGCTGTACTCCTCTCTGGGTTGAAGGTAGGGTGAGACTGTCATTGCTGTACTCCTCTCTGGGTTGAAGGTAGGGTGAGACTGTCATTACTGTACTCTGGGTTGAAGGTGGGGTGAGACTGTCATTACTGTACTCCTCTCTGGGTTGAAGGTGGGGTGAGACTGTCATTACTGTACTCTGGGTTGAAGGTGGGGTGACACTGTCATTACTGTACTCCTCTCTGGGTTGAAGGTAGGGTGAGACTGTCATTACTGTACTCCTCTCTGGGTTGAAGGTAGGGTGAGACTGTCATTACTGTACTCCTCTCTGGGTTGAAGGTAGGGTGAGACTGTCATTACTGTACTCTGGGTTGAAGATGGGGTGAGACTGTCATTGCTGTACTCCTCTCTGGGTTGAAGGTAGGGTGAGACTGTCATTGCTGTACTCCTCTCTGGGTTGAAGGTAGGGTGAGACTGTCATTGCTGTACTCCTCTCTGGGTTGAAGGTAGGGTGAGACTGTCATTACTGTACTCTGGGTTGAAGATGGGGTGAGACTGTCATTGCTGTACTCCTCTCTGGGTTGAAGGTAGGGTGAGACTGTCATTACTGTACTCTGGGTTGAAGGTGGGGTGAGACTGTCATTACTGTACTCCTCTCTGGGTTGAAGGTAGGGTGAGACTGTCATTACTGTACTCTGGGTTGAAGGTGGGGTGAGACTGTCATTACTGTACTCTGGGTTGAAGGTGGGGTGAGACTGTCATTACTGTACTCTGGGTTGAAGGTGGGGTGAGACTGTCATTACTGTACTCCTCTCTGGGTTGAAGGTGGGGTGAGACTGTCATTACTGTACTCCTCTCTGGGTTGAAGGTGGGGTGAGACTGTCATTACTGTACTCTGGGTTGAAGGTAGGGTGAGACTGTCATTACTGTACTCTGGGTTGAAGGTAGGGTGAGACTGTCATTACTGTACTCCTCTCTGGGTTGAAGGTAGGGTGACACTGTCATTACTGTACTCCTCTCTGGGTTGAAGGTAGGGTGAGACTGTCATTACTGTACTCCTCTCTGGGTTGAAGGTAGGGTGAGACTGTCATTACTGTACTCCTCTCTGGGTTGAAGGTAGGGTGAGACTGTCATTACTGTACTCCTCTCTGGGTTGAAGGTAGGGTGAGACTGTCATTACTGTACTCCTCTCTGGGTTGAAGGTAGGGTGAGACTGTCATTACTGTACTCCTCTCTGGGTTGAAGGTAGGGTGAGACTGTCATTACTGTACTCTGGGTTGAAGGTAGGGTGAGACTGTCATTACTGTACTCTGGGTTGAAGGTAGGGTGAGACTGTCATTACTGTACTCTGGGTTGAAGGTAGGGTGAGACTGTCATTACTGTACTCTGGGTTGAAGGTAGGGTGAGACTGTCATTACTGTACTCTGGGTTGAAGATAGGGTGAGACTGTCATTACTGTACTCTGGGTTGAAGGTAGGGTGAGACTGTCATTACTGTACTCTGGGTTGAAGGTAGGGTGAGACTGTCATTACTGTACTCTGGGTTGAAGGTAGGGTGAGACTGTCATTACTGTACTCTGGGTTGAAGGTAGGGTGAGACTGTCATTACTGTACTCTGGGTTGAAGGTAGGGTGAGACTGTCATTACTGTACTCTGGGTTGAAGGTGGGGTGAGACTGTCATTACTGTACTCTGGGTTGAAGGTGGGGTGAGACTGTCATTACTGTACTCTGGGTTGAAGGTGGGGTGAGACTGTCATTACTGTACTCTGGGTTGAAGGTGGGGTGAGACTGTCATTACTGTACTCTGGGTTGAAGGTGGGGTGAGACTGTCATTACTGTACTCTGGGTTGAAGGTGGGGTGAGACTGTCATTACTGTACTCCTCTCTGGGTTGAAGGTGGGGTGAGACTGTCATTACTGTACTCCTCTCTGGGTTGAAGGTGGGGTGAGACTGTCATTACTGTACTCCTCTCTGGGTTGAAGGTGGGGTGAGACTGTCATTACTGTACTCTGGGTTGAAGGTGGGGTGAGACTGTCATTACTGTACTCCTCTGGGTTGAAGGTAGGGTGAGACTGTCATTGCTGTACTCCTCTCTGGGTTGAAGGTAGGGTGAGACTGTCATTACTGTACTCCTGTCTGGGTTGAAGGTAGGGTGAGACTGTCATTACTGTACTCTGGGTTGAAGGTGGGGTGAGACTGTCATTACTGTACTCTGGGTTGAAGGTGGGGTGAGACTGTCATTACTGTACTCTGGGTTGAAGGTGGGGTGAGACTGTCATTACTGTACTCCTCTCTGGGTTGAAGGTGGGGTGAGACTGTCATTACTGTACTCCTCTCTGGGTTGAAGGTGGGGTGAGACTGTCATTACTGTACTCCTCTCTGGGTTGAAGGTGGGGTGAGACTGTCATTACTGTACTCTGGGTTGAAGGTGGGGTGAGACTGTCATTACTGTACTCCTCTGGGTTGAAGGTGGGGTGAGACTGTCATTACTGTACTCCTCTGGGTTGAAGGTAGGGTGAGACTGTCATTGCTGTACTCCTCTCTGGGTTGAAGGTAGGGTGAGACTGTCATTACTGTACTCCTGTCTGGGTTGAAGGTAGGGTGAGACTGTCATTACTGTACTCTGGGTTGAAGGTAGGGTGAGACTGTCATTACTGTACTCTGGGTTGAAGGTAGGGTGAGACTGTCATTGCTATACTCCTCTCTGGGTTGAAGGTAGGGTGAGACTGTCATTACTGTACTCCTCTCTGGGTTGAAGGTAGGATGAGACTGTCATTACTGTACTCCTCTCTGGGTTGAAGGTAGGATGAGACTGTCATTACTGTACTCCTCTCTGGGTTGAAGGTAGGGTGAGACTGTCATTACTGTACTCCTCTCTGGGTTGAAGGTAGGGTGAGACTGTCATTACTGTACTCCTCTCTGGGTTGAAGGTAGGGTGAGACTGTCATTACTGTACTCCTCTCTGGGTTGAAGGTAGGGTGAGACTGTCATTACTGTACTCCTCTCTGGGTTGAAGGTAGGGTGAGACTGTCATTACTGTACTCCTCTCTGGGTTGATGGTAGGGTGAGACTGTCATTACTGTACTCCTCTCTGGGTTGAAGGTAGGGTGAGACTGTCATTACTCCTCTCTGGGTTGAAGGTAGGGTGAGACTGTCATTACTCCTCTCTGGGTTGAAGGTAGGGTGAGACTGTCATTACTCCTCTCTGGGTTGAAGGTAGGGTGAGACTGTCATTACTCCTCTCTGGGTTGAAGGTAGGGTGAGACTGTCATTACTGTACTCCTCTCTGGGTTGAAGGTAGGGTGAGACTGTCATTACTGTACTCCTCTCTGGGTTGAAGGTAGGGTGAGACTGTCATTACTGTACTCCTCTCTGGGTTGAAGGTAGGGTGAGACTGTCATTACTGTACTCCTCTCTGGGTTGAAGGTAGGGTGAGACTGTCATTACTGTACTCTGGGTTGAAGGTAGGGTGAGACTGTCATTACTGTACTCTGGGTTGAAGGTAGGGTGAGACTGTCATTACTGTACTCTGGGTTGAAGGTAGGGTGAGACTGTCATTGCTGTACTCCTCTCTGGGTTGAAGGTAGGGTGAGACTGTCATTACTGTACTCTGGGTTGAAGGTGGGGTGAGACTGTCATTACTGTACTCCTCTCTGGGTTGAAGGTGGGGTGAGACTGTCATTACTGTACTCCTCTCTGGGTTGAAGGTGGGGTGAGACTGTCATTACTGTACTCCTCTCTGGGTTGAAGGTGGGGTGAGACTGTCATTACTGTACTCCTCTCTGGGTTGAAGGTGGGGTGAGACTGTCATTACTGTACTCCTCTCTGGGTTGAAGGTGGGGTGAGACTGTCATTACTGTACTCTGGGTTGAAGGTAGGGTGAGACTGTCATTACTGTACTCTGGGTTGAAGGTAGGGTGAGACTGTCATTACTGTACTCTGGGTTGAAGGTAGGGTGAGACTGTCATTGCTGTACTCCTCTCTGGGTTGAAGGTGGGGTGAGACTGTCATTGCTGTACTCCTCTCTGGGTTGAAGGTGGGGTGAGACTGTCATTACTGTACTCTGGGTTGAAGGTGGGGTGAGACTGTCATTACTGTACTCTGGGTTGAAGGTGGGGTGAGACTGTCATTACTGTACTCTCTGGGTTGAAGGTAGGGTGAGACTGTCATTACTGTACTCCTCTCTGGGTTGAAGGTGGGGTGAGACTGTCATTACTGTACTCCTCTCTGGGTTGAAGGTAGGGTGAGACTGTCATTACTGTACTCCTCTCTGGGTTGAAGGTAGGGTGAGACTGTCATTACTGTACTCCTCTCTGGGTTGAAGGTAGGGTGAGACTGTCATTACTGTACTCTGGGTTGAAGGTAGGGTGAGACTGTCATTACTGTACTCTGGGTTGAAGGTAGGGTGAGACTGTCATTACTGTACTCTGGGTTGAAGGTAGGGTGAGACTGTCATTACTGTACTCCTCTCTGGGTTGAAGGTAGGGTGAGACTGTCATTACTGTACTCCTCTCTGGGTTGAAGGTAGGGTGAGACTGTCATTACTGTACTCCTCTCTGGGTTGAAGGTGGGGTGAGACTGTCATTACTGTACTCTGGGTTGAAGGTGGGGTGAGACTGTCATTGCTGTACTCCTCTCTGGGTTGAAGGTAGGGTGAGACTGTCATTACTGTACTCTGGGTTGAAGGTGGGGTGAGACTGTCATTACTGTACTCCTCTCTGGGTTGAAGGTGGGGTGAGACTGTCATTACTGTACTCTGGGTTGAAGGTGGGGTGAGACTGTCATTACTGTACTCCTCTCTGGGTTGAAGGTAGGGTGAGACTGTCATTACTGTACTCTGGGTTGAAGATAGGGTGAGACTGTCATTACTGTACTCTGGGTTGAAGGTAGGGTGAGACTGTCATTACTGTACTCTGGGTTGAAGGTAGGGTGAGACTGTCATTACTGTACTCTGGGTTGAAGGTAGGGTGAGACTGTCATTACTGTACTCTGGGTTGAAGGTAGGGTGAGACTGTCATTACTGTACTCTGGGTTGAAGGTAGGGTGAGACTGTCATTACTGTACTCTGGGTTGAAGGTAGGGTGAGACTGTCATTACTGTACTCTGGGTTGAAGGTAGGGTGAGACTGTCATTACTGTACTCTGGGTTGAAGGTAGGGTGAGACTGTCATTACTGTACTCTGGGTTGAAGGTAGGGTGAGACTGTCATTACTGTACTCTGGGTTGAAGGTAGGGTGAGACTGTCATTACTGTACTCTGGGTTGAAGGTAGGGTGAGACTGTCATTACTGTACTCCTCTCTGGGTTGAAGGTAGGGTGAGACTGTCATTACTGTACTCTGGGTTGAAGGTAGGGTGAGACTGTCATTACTGTACTCTGGGTTGAAGGTAGGGTGAGACTGTCATTGCTGTACTCCTCTCTGGGTTGAAGGTGGGGTGAGACTGTCATTACTGTACTCTGGGTTGAAGGTGGGGTGAGACTGTCATTACTGTACTCTGGGTTGAAGGTGGGGTGAGACTGTCATTACTGTACTCCTCTCTGGGTTGAAGGTAGGGTGAGACTGTCATTACTGTACTCTGGGTTGAAGGTAGGGTGAGACTGTCATTACTGTACTCCTCTCTGGGTTGAAGGTAGGGTGAGACTGTCATTACTGTACTCCTCTCTGGGTTGAAGGTAGGGTGAGACTGTCATTACTGTACTCCTCTCTGGGTTGAAGGTAGGGTGAGACTGTCATTACTGTACTCCTCTCTGGGTTGAAGGTAGGGTGAGACTGTCATTACTGTACTCCTCTCTGGGTTGAAGGTAGGGTGAGACTGTCATTACTGTACTCTGGGTTGAAGGTAGGGTGAGACTGTCATTACTGTACTCTGGGTTGAAGGTAGGGTGAGACTGTCATTACTGTACTCTGGGTTGAAGGTAGGGTGAGACTGTCATTACTGTACTCTGGGTTGAAGGTAGGGTGAGACTGTCATTACTGTACTCTGGGTTGAAGGTGGGGTGAGACTGTCATTACTGTACTCCTCTGGGTTGAAGGTGGGGTGAGACTGTCATTACTGTACTCCTCTCTGGGTTGAAGGTGGGGTGAGACTGTCATTACTGTACTCTGGGTTGAAGGTGGGGTGAGACTGTCATTACTGTACTCCTCTCTGGGTTGAAGGTGGGGTGAGACTGTCATTACTGTACTCCTCTCTGGGTTGAAGGTGGGGTGAGACTGTCATTACTGTACTCCTCTCTGGGTTGAAGGTGGGGTGAGACTGTCATTACTGTACTCTGGGTTGAAGGTGGGGTGAGACTGTCATTACTGTACTCCTCTGGGTTGAAGGTAGGGTGAGACTGTCATTGCTGTACTCCTCTCTGGGTTGAAGGTAGGGTGAGACTGTCATTACTGTACTCCTGTCTGGGTTGAAGGTAGGGTGAGACTGTCATTACTGTACTCTGGGTTGAAGGTAGGGTGAGACTGTCATTACTGTACTCTGGGTTGAAGGTAGGGTGAGACTGTCATTGCTATACTCCTCTCTGGGTTGAAGGTAGGGTGAGACTGTCATTACTGTACTCCTCTCTGGGTTGAAGGTAGGGTGAGACTGTCATTACTGTACTCCTCTCTGGGTTGAAGGTAGGGTGAGACTGTCATTACTGTACTCCTCTCTGGGTTGAAGGTAGGGTGAGACTGTCATTACTGTACTCCTCTCTGGGTCGAAGGTAGGGTGAGACTGTCATTACTGTACTCCTCTCTGGGTTGAAGGTAGGGTGAGACTGTCATTACTGTACTCCTCTCTGGGTTGAAGGTAGGGTGAGACTGTCATTACTGTACTCCTCTCTGGGTTGAAGGTAGGGTGAGACTGTCATTACTGTACTCCTCTCTGGGTTGATGGTAGGGTGAGACTGTCATTACTGTACTCCTCTCTGGGTTGAAGGTAGGGTGAGACTGTCATTACTCCTCTCTGGGTTGAAGGTAGGGTGAGACTGTCATTACTCCTCTCTGGGTTGAAGGTAGGGTGAGACTGTCATTACTCCTCTCTGGGTTGAAGGTAGGGTGAGACTGTCATTACTGTACTCCTCTCTGGGTTGAAGGTAGGGTGAGACTGTCATTACTGTACTCCTCTCTGGGTTGAAGGTAGGGTGAGACTGTCATTACTGTACTCCTCTCTGGGTTGAAGGTAGGGTGAGACTGTCATTACTGTACTCCTCTCTGGGTTGAAGGTAGGGTGAGACTGTCATTACTGTACTCCTCTCTGGGTTGAAGGTAGGGTGAGACTGTCATTACTGTACTCTGGGTTGAAGGTAGGGTGAGACTGTCATTACTGTACTCTGGGTTGAAGGTAGGGTGAGACTGTCATTACTGTACTCTGGGTTGAAGATGGGGTGAGACTGTCATTGCTGTACTCCTCTCTGGGTTGAAGGTAGGGTGAGACTGTCATTACTGTACTCTGGGTTGAAGGTGGGGTGAGACTGTCATTACTGTACTCCTCTCTGGGTTGAAGGTGGGGTGAGACTGTCATTACTGTACTCCTCTCTGGGTTGAAGGTGGGGTGAGACTGTCATTACTGTACTCCTCTCTGGGTTGAAGGTGGGGTGAGACTGTCATTACTGTACTCCTCTCTGGGTTGAAGGTGGGGTGAGACTGTCATTACTGTACTCCTCTCTGGGTTGAAGGTGGGGTGAGACTGTCATTACTGTACTCCTCTCTGGGTTGAAGGTGGGGTGAGACTGTCATTACTGTACTCTGGGTTGAAGGTAGGGTGAGACTGTCATTACTGTACTCTGGGTTGAAGGTAGGGTGAGACTGTCATTACTGTACTCTGGGTTGAAGGTAGGGTGAGACTGTCATTGCTGTACTCCTCTCTGGGTTGAAGGTGGGGTGAGACTGTCATTACTGTACTCTGGGTTGAAGGTGGGGTGAGACTGTCATTACTGTACTCTGGGTTGAAGGTGGGGTGAGACTGTCATTACTGTACTCTCTGGGTTGAAGGTAGGGTGAGACTGTCATTACTGTACTCCTCTCTGGGTTGAAGGTGGGGTGAGACTGTCATTACTGTACTCCTCTCTGGGTTGAAGGTAGGGTGAGACTGTCATTACTGTACTCCTCTCTGGGTTGAAGGTAGGGTGAGACTGTCATTACTGTACTCCTCTCTGGGTTGAAGGTAGGGTGAGACTGTCATTACTGTACTCCTCTCTGGGTTGAAGGTAGGGTGAGACTGTCATTACTGTACTCTGGGTTGAAGGTAGGGTGAGACTGTCATTACTGTACTCTGGGTTGAAGGTAGGGTGAGACTGTCATTACTGTACTCTGGGTTGAAGGTAGGGTGAGACTGTCATTACTGTACTCCTCTCTGGGTTGAAGGTAGGGTGAGACTGTCATTACTGTACTCCTCTCTGGGTTGAAGGTAGGGTGAGACTGTCATTACTGTACTCCTCTCTGGGTTGAAGGTGGGGTGAGACTGTCATTACTGTACTCTGGGTTGAAGGTGGGGTGAGACTGTCATTGCTGTACTCCTCTCTGGGTTGAAGGTAGGGTGAGACTGTCATTACTGTACTCTGGGTTGAAGGTGGGGTGAGACTGTCATTACTGTACTCCTCTCTGGGTTGAAGGTGGGGTGAGACTGTCATTACTGTACTCTGGGTTGAAGGTGGGGTGAGACTGTCATTACTGTACTCCTCTCTGGGTTGAAGGTAGGGTGAGACTGTCATTACTGTACTCTGGGTTGAAGATAGGGTGAGACTGTCATTACTGTACTCTGGGTTGAAGGTAGGGTGAGACTGTCATTACTGTACTCTGGGTTGAAGGTAGGGTGAGACTGTCATTACTGTACTCTGGGTTGAAGGTAGGGTGAGACTGTCATTACTGTACTCTGGGTTGAAGGTAGGGTGAGACTGTCATTACTGTACTCTGGGTTGAAGGTAGGGTGAGACTGTCATTACTGTACTCTGGGTTGAAGGTAGGGTGAGACTGTCATTACTGTACTCTGGGTTGAAGGTAGGGTGAGACTGTCATTACTGTACTCTGGGTTGAAGGTAGGGTGAGACTGTCATTACTGTACTCTGGGTTGAAGGTAGGGTGAGACTGTCATTACTGTACTCTGGGTTGAAGGTAGGGTGAGACTGTCATTACTGTACTCTGGGTTGAAGGTAGGGTGAGACTGTCATTACTGTACTCTGGGTTGAAGGTAGGGTGAGACTGTCATTACTGTACTCCTCTCTGGGTTGAAGGTAGGGTGAGACTGTCATTACTGTACTCTGGGTTGAAGGTAGGGTGAGACTGTCATTACTGTACTCTGGGTTGAAGGTAGGGTGAGACTGTCATTACTGTACTCCTCTCTGGGTTGAAGGTGGGGTGAGACTGTCATTACTGTACTCTGGGTTGAAGGTGGGGTGAGACTGTCATTACTGTACTCTGGGTTGAAGGTGGGGTGAGACTGTCATTACTGTACTCCTCTCTGGGTTGAAGGTAGGGTGAGACTGTCATTACTGTACTCTGGGTTGAAGGTAGGGTGAGACTGTCATTACTGTACTCCTCTCTGGGTTGAAGGTAGGGTGAGACTGTCATTACTGTACTCCTCTCTGGGTTGAAGGTAGGGTGAGACTGTCATTACTGTACTCCTCTCTGGGTTGAAGGTAGGGTGAGACTGTCATTACTGTACTCCTCTCTGGGTTGAAGGTAGGGTGAGACTGTCATTACTGTACTCCTCTCTGGGTTGAAGGTAGGGTGAGACTGTCATTACTGTACTCTGGGTTGAAGGTAGGGTGAGACTGTCATTACTGTACTCTGGGTTGAAGGTAGGGTGAGACTGTCATTACTGTACTCTGGGTTGAAGGTGGGGTGAGACTGTCATTACTGTACTCTGGGTTGAAGGTGGGGTGAGACTGTCATTGCTGTACTCCTCTCTGGGTTGAAGGTGGGGTGAGACTGTCATTGCTGTACTCCTCTCTGGGTTGAAGGTGGGGTGAGACTGTCATTACTGTACTCCTCTCTGGGTTGAAGGTGGGGTGAGACTGTCATTACTGTACTCCTCTCTGGGTTGAAGGTGGGGTGAGACTGTCATTACTGTACTCCTCTCTGGGTTGAAGGTGGGGTGAGACTGTCATTACTGTACTCCTCTCTGGGTTGAAGGTGGGGTGAGACTGTCATTACTGTACTCTGGGTTGAAGGTAGGGTGAGACTGTCATTACTGTACTCCTCTCTGGGTTGAAGGTAGGGTGAGACTGTCATTACTGTACTCCTCTCTGGGTTGAAGATGGGGTGAGACTGTCATTGCTGTACTCCTCTCTGGGTTGAAGGTGGGGTGAGACTGTCATTACTGTACTCTGGGTTGAAGGTAGGGTGAGACTGTCATTACTGTACTCCTCTCTGGGTTGAAGGTGGGGTGAGACTGTCATTACTGTACTCCTCTCTGGGTTGAAGGTAGGGTGAGACTGTCATTACTGTACTCCTCTCTGGGTTGAAGGTAGGGTGAGACTGTCATTACTGTACTCTGGGTTGAAGGTGGGGTGAGACTGTCATTACTGTACTCTGGGTTGAAGGTGGGGTGAGACTGTCATTACTGTACTCCTCTCTGGGTTGAAGGTGGGGTGAGACTGTCATTACTGTACTCCTCTCTGGGTTGAAGGTGGGGTGAGACTGTCATTACTGTACTCCTCTGGGTTGAAGGTGGGGTGAGACTGTCATTACTGTACTCTGGGTTGAAGGTGGGGTGAGACTGTCATTGCTGTACTCTGGGTTGAAGGTAGGGTGAGACTGTCATTGCTGTACTCCTCTCTGGGTTGAAGGTGGGGTGAGACTGTCATTACTGTACTCCTCTCTGGGTTGAAGGTGGGGTGAGACTGTCATTACTGTACTCCTCTCTGGGTTGAAGGTGGGGTGAGACTGTCATTACTGTACTCCTCTCTGGGTTGAAGGTGGGGTGAGACTGTCATTACTGTACTCCTCTCTGGGTTGAAGGTGGGGTGAGACTGTCATTACTGTACTCTGGGTTGAAGGTAGGGTGAGACTGTCATTACTGTACTCCTCTCTGGGTTGAAGGTAGGGTGAGACTGTCATTACTGTACTCTGGGTTGAAGGTAGGGTGAGACTGTCATTACTGTACTCCTCTCTGGGTTGAAGATGGGGTGAGACTGTCATTGCTGTACTCCTCTCTGGGTTGAAGGTGGGGTGAGACTGTCATTACTGTACTCTGGGTTGAAGGTGGGGTGAGACTGTCATTACTGTACTCCTCTCTGGGTTGAAGGTAGGGTGAGACTGTCATTACTGTACTCCTCTCTGGGTTGAAGGTAGGGTGAGACTGTCATTACTGTACTCTGGGTTGAAGGTGGGGTGAGACTGTCATTACTGTACTCCTCTGGGTTGAAGGTAGGGTGAGACTGTCATTACTGTACTCCTCTCTGGGTTGAAGGTGGGGTGAGACTGTCATTACTGTACTCCTCTCTGGGTTGAAGGTGGGGTGAGACTGTCATTACTGTACTCCTCTCTGGGTTGAAGGTGGGGTGAGACTGTCATTACTGTACTCTGGGTTGAAGGTGGGGTGAGACTGTCATTACTGTACTCCTCTGGGTTGAAGGTGGGGTGAGACTGTCATTGCTGTACTCCTCTCTGGGTTGAAGGTAGGGTGAGACTGTCATTACTGTACTCCTGTCTGGGTTGAAGGTAGGGTGAGACTGTCATTACTGTACTCTGGGTTGAAGGTAGGGTGAGACTGTCATTACTGTACTCTGGGTTGAAGGTAGGGTGAGACTGTCATTGCTATACTCCTCTCTGGGTTGAAGGTAGGGTGAGACTGTCATTACTGTACTCCTCTCTGGGTTGAAGGTAGGATGAGACTGTCATTACTGTACTCCTCTCTGGGTTGAAGGTAGGATGAGACTGTCATTACTGTACTCCTCTCTGGGTTGAAGGTAGGATGAGACTGTCATTACTGTACTCTCTGGGTTGAAGGTAGGATGAGACTGTCATTACTGTACTCCTCTCTGGGTTGAAGGTAGGGTGAGACTGTCATTACTGTACTCCTCTCTGGGTTGAAGGTAGGGTGAGACTGTCATTACTGTACTCCTCTCTGGGTTGAAGGTAGGATGAGACTGTCATTACTGTACTCCTCTCTGGGTTGAAGGTAGGGTGAGACTGTCATTACTCCTCTCTGGGGTGAAGGTAGGGTGAGACTGTCATTACTCCTCTCTGGGTTGAAGGTAGGATGAGACTAAGGAGTTATATTTATTTTGCTGTAGTCTTCAGTACTGAAGTCACTCAGTTGTTCTATTAGCTGTAGTGAGATCTGTAAACGTGTCCGTTTGTCTGAGGTAAGATACATGACCTAAAAACACTATCGATCAATCGTACATTTTCATAAAATGTAAAGTGTGTGTGTATATATATATATATATATATTCATTGGATGGTTTGTACTGAAGATCTGACCAACAGTGGCTGGTTGCTGTGCATTGTGGTTCACTGTCATTCATTTTAATTTGTTGTCTCGGTGTGTGAAGTCTGGAAGGAATTCCTCGGGTTTGTTAGACAGAGTCTTACAACACGGTTAACCTGTACTGGCTAATAAAATAATGTCTGAAAAACACCTTTGTGTTTAATGTGTTATTGGTGAGGTATCGAAGGCACCAGGGCTCAACCCCCGACGGGAGACGAGGACCAACCAACCAAAAAAAAAATCACGAGCACAACTCTCGCTCACAATTTAAAAACGTGTTACTTTATTTCTACAATTTGAGTTAAAATCATTATTTTTCGGCTGTCAATGGCCTTTAAACAGAAGCATTCTATTGTGTTTTTACCTTTTTGATTCGTACATTTGATTGTTTTTCTTCAAGAAACTAGTCTTATCAATTTGCCTGTCATTTTAGTGCATGTAGACTATGCCACCACAAGGTGGAGCTGTGGGCCTTTTTTAAATGTGGTGTAACTGCATGCTATATCCTGTAGGTGGCAGCCTCGAGTCACTGTCAACAGTGTGACTGGTGTATCAACTGTTTTGACAACTACATTAGAGGGACAATTATCCCGGGTTAAAGTGGGGCTCCAGTTTCCTTTTCACCTAATTTTTAACACCTGATTTACTTCACAAAAGGCTCATCTCAATAGGTGGTCGTGGTATGTTTATGGTATAGCACAAGTGGGAGGGGGTCTCTATTGTGTGTCTTTCAGAGGGGTTGGGTTAAAAGCAGAAGACACATTTTCAGTTGGACCTTGTGTGCAATGAACTAAAATAGTGACCTTATTGTTCCTGAAGCAGAGAGGGAGGCCGACGACATCACGGATTCCCATCAGACAAATTCCTTGAATGTCCTACTCTTAAGTTTGCAGTTGTCAAAAAAAATAACACTATCTTGCTGAAAACATTTATTATTATTGTGTATATTTGTGTGTTTGTACTTTATATTTGGAATATTGTTTTATAAAAGTTTTTTTTTGAATCACTGGAGGATGGTTTAAGTGAAATGAACAATTCATATTTTGAGTCATTTAGCAGGTTCTATTATTCAGAGCAATTAGGGTTTTGTGCCTTGCTCAAGAGCACATCGACAGATTTTTCACTTGTTCGGCTCGCGGATCCTAACCAGTAATTATTTGGTTACTGGCCAATCACTCTAAACTCTAGGCAACCTGCCGACCAATGTAGGTATCCTCCATGATGTAAGTATCCATTCTCTCTTGCTTCTCTATAAATAAACTGAAAATATTATGATACAAGTTTTCTTAGAAGAAAATAGTCCTCACGGACAGATTAAATATGAATTATTACCAAAAAGGATTTGAGGTCGGTGCTGTTTGTAAATGGAACACACTTTACGTTTTCGTGGGAAAAGACACTTTGGGGGAAGAGATGTTGCTTCACTAGAAGATAAACACACACACACACAGAGAGAGAGAGCTGCTGATGATAGATGCCATTGTAGCCCGACTGTAAATATGGCCTAACGATCTCACATCTGGTAGGGTAAATGTTCTGTAAACTAATTTCAGTAAATGGAGCCAGACTGAGCCAGGAAGGCAGGCAGGTTAACATGTGGGTGGCTGAGCTGTGTGGTAGTTGTGTTTTTAAGACTCAGTAGTTAAACTACTATATTATACTACTACTGTTACTGTTCTAGTACTATAGAACTACTAAAAGGCTGTGTGGAATAGTGATCTGTCAACATCAGGAAAACGTCAGTCAACAACCTCACATCAGGCAGCGTCTAGACTACAGAGAGACATGAGAAAACCCCAGAGATGACTGCTAACCCAAAACAGGAAGGTGAATGTTGACTAGACTACAGAGAGACATGAGAAAACACCCAGAGATGACTGCTAACCCAAAACAGGAAGCTGAATGTCAACTAGACTACAGAGAGACATGAGAAAACTCCCAGAGATGACTGCTAACCCAAAACAGGAAGCTGAATGTTGTGGGTGTGACCCAAATGGCTCCCTATTCCCTTTACAGTGCACTATTGTTGACCAGGGCCAATAGGGACACACCTGTGGCTGAGCCTGTATCCTATCAACGGATCCTCTTGACGTGCTGCTGAAAACCACAGCTCAAGACATTCCTCTACGTGTTCCTTTCCACATCATTCCTACCCTCACCCCCTTTTTTTACTCAGTCAATCCCTGACACCTCTCTTCCTATCCAACTCTTCTCCTCTGTCCTTCTCTCCATCTCCCCTCCTTCCTCTCCAACCTTTCCACTAAGGGGCATCTGGACTCCCCAGACAGCCATACTGCAGTATAATGACAGACACTTGAGCCCTGGGGTCTCCAAAATGGCTCCCCAGTGGCGTCTCCTCTCTGTGGCACTGGTCAGAGCTGTATCTGATGTCACAGTTGTAGAGGGTAAGGGTGAGAAGGGCGTTGAGGGTGAGGAAGGAAGCGTGGGGGGGTCAGAGTTCCTTTTCACTCCAAGGTCCACAAAGTCAACATTGGAAATAGAGGGGGAAAGAGAGGGGGGAAATGAGGGGGAAAGAGGCAGAGAAAGAGAGAGAAAAAAAGTTTGATTTATTCCAGAGGGTTCTCAGGTTGTTCCAGGTTCTAGTCAGAACAGGAGACCCTGAGAACTGTCTGTATCCATCAATCCGATCCAGACATCATCTATTACCTGTAATTAACGTGGTGATGGTCCGCTGAACAGAGAACGATGGGTGGTGATTAATCAGACCCTCCGCTCAACCTGAAGGGGTTGTGTATAAAAACGTACCCTGGTATTTTGTGTAACCCACCCCCCCCTCCTCCTCCTCTTCCTCCTCCTCCTCCTCCTCTCTCTGGTTGGTTGGCCCCGGAGGTAAGGTGATGTATCCAGGCCATCACCAGGGCTCTGTGGGATATCTAGTGGCCCACCTGACAGCTAGGTTACCACCCAAATCCCACCCTATTCCTTCACTAGTGCACTACTTCAGTATCTAATCTAATGATTTCTATTAGTGGAGAAAACAGGCCCGTGTTCCGTGTGTCTGACAGTGTACAGAATGCTGCTGTACGTTTGATCTGTGAAGGGGGGGATATGACTGAATACAGCAGTCACAGTGGTACACAGTGGCACCCCCCTATCCACATCGAAGGGTCAGTAGTGGAGAAGGTGGAAAGTTTTAAGTTCCTCGGTGTACACATCACGGACAAACTGAATTGGTCCACCCACACAGACAGCGTTGTGAAGAAGGCGCAGCAGCGCCTCTTCAACCTCAGGAGGCTGAAGAAATTCGGCTTGTCACCAAAAGCACTGACAAACTTCTACAGATGCACAATCGAGAGCATCCTGTCGGGCTGTATCACCGCCTGGTACGGCAACTGCTCCGCCCACAACCGTAAGGCTCTCCAGAGGGTAGTGAGGTCTGTACAACGCATCACCGGGGGCAAACTACCTGCCCTCCAGGACACCTACACCACCCGATGTCACAGGAAGGCCATAAAGATAATCAAGGACAACAACCACCCGAGCCACTGCCTGTTCACCTCGCTATCATCCAGAAGGCGAGGTCAGCACAGGTGCATCAAAGCGGGGACCGAGAGACTGAAAAACAGCTTCTATCTCAAGGCCATCCGACTGTTAAACAGCCACCACTAACATTTAGCGGCCGCTGCCAACATACTGACTCAACTCCAGCCACTTTAAAAATGGGAATTGATGGAAATTATGTAAAAATGTACCACTAGCCACTTTAAACAATGCCACTTAATATAATGTTTACATACCCTACATTACTCATCTCATATGTATATGTATATGCTGTACTCTATATCATCTACTGCATCTTGCCATCTTTATGTAATACATGTATCACTAGCCACTTTAAACTATGCCACTTTATGTTTACATACCCTACATTACTCATCTCATATGTATATGTATATACTGTACTCTATATCATCTACTGCATCTTGCCATCTTTATGTAATACATGTATCACTAGCCACTTTAAACTATGCCACTTTATGTTTACATACCCTACATTACTCATCTCATATGTATATACTGTACTCTATACCATCTACTGCATCTTGCCTATGCCGTTCTGTACCATCACTCATTCATATATCTTTATGTACATATTCTTTATCCCTTTACACTTGTGTGTATAAGGTAGTAGTTGTGGAATTGTTAGGTTAGACTACTTGTTGGTTATCACTGCATTGTCGGAACTACAAGCACAAGCAATTCGCTACACTCGCATTAACATCTGCTAACCATGTGTATGTGACAAATAAAATTTGATTTGATTTACTTGTCGTCTTCCCTATCTATGTCCAGGCTCTTCCACCGAGCGTGTCTAGATCAGTTCCCTGTGTATGTCCAGGCTCTTCCACAGATTCTGTCTAGATCAGTTCCCTGTCTATTTCCAGGCTCTTCCACAGAGCCTGTCTAGATCAGTTCCCTGTCTATGTCCAGGCTCTTCCACAGATCCTGTCTAGGTCAGTTCCATGTCTATGTCCAGGCTCTTCCACAGATCCTGTCTAGATCAGTTCCCTGTCTATGTCCAGGCTCTTCCACCAAGCCTGTCTAGATCAGTTCCCTGTCTATTTCCAGGCTCTTCCACAGAGCCTGTCTAGATCAGTTCCCTGTCTATTTCCAGGCTCTTCCACCAAGCCTGTCTAGATCAGTTCCCTGTCTATTTCCAGGCTCTTCCACAGATCCTGTCTAGGTCAGTTCCATGTCTATTTCCAGGCTCTTCCACAGATCCTGTCTAGATCAGTTCCCTGTCTATTTCCAGGCTCTTCCACCAAGCCTGTCTAGATCAGTTCCCTGTCTATTTCCAGGCTCTTCCACAGATCCTGTCTAGGTCAGTTCCATGTCTATTTCCAGGCTCTTCCACAGATCCTGTCTAGATCAGTTCCCTGTCTATTTCCAGGCTCTTCCACCAAGCCTGTCTAGATCAGTTCCCTGTCTATTTCCAGGCTCTTCCACAGATCCTGTCTAGGTCAGTTCCATGTCTATTTCCAGGCTCTTCCACAGATCCTGTCTAGGTCAGTTCCATGTCTATTTCCAGGCTCTTCCACAGATCCTGTCTAGGTCAGTTCCATGTCTATTTCCAGGCTCTTCCACAGATCCTGTCTAGATCAGTTCCCTGTCTATGTCCAGGCTCTTCCACAGAGCCTGTCTAGGTCAGTTCCCGGTCTATGTCCAGGCTCTTCCACAGATCCTGTCTAGGTCAGTTCCATGTCTATTTCCAGGCTCTTCCACAGATCCTGTCTAGGTCAGTTCCATGTCTATGTCCAGGCTCTTCCACAGATCCTGTCTAGGTCAGTTCCATGTCTATGTCCAGGCTCTTCCACAGATCCTGTCTAGGTCAGTTCCATGTCTATTTCCAGGCTCTTCCACAGATCCTGTCTAGGTCAGTTCCATGTCTATTTCCAGGCTCTTCCACAGATCCTGTCTAGGTCAGTTCCATGTCTATTTCCAGGCTCTTCCACAGATCCTGTCTAGGTCAGTTCCATGTCTATTTCCAGGCTCTTCCACAGATCCTGTCTAGATCAGTTCTGTGTGATTTACTGCCTTCAGGTGTGTTATGTCTACCTTTCCTTATTGTTGTTCTACTGTGTTATGCAGCATAGTCTGGTGGTGAGGTATGGCAGGGAGGGTTGGGTTACGTCCCAAAATGGCCCCCTATCCCCTATGGGCCCTGGTCGAAAGTAGTACACTATATTGGGAATAGTAGGTTGCCATTTGAGACACAGTCATTGTGAATGACGTAATGGTGGACAGGAGAGGTCCTGGCTGGGTGCAGTCAGTCAGTCAGTCAGTCGCACAGACAGACATACTTGTAATTCGGTAAATCTATATACATATAAAGAGGTTAGAGCTCTCAGAAACTGCTAAGTTTTAAACTTTTTTTTTTTACACATATTTAACCCTTTATTTTTGTTGGCACAAAACTGAGGAAGGCACAGTGATGCCGAAACGTTGGTAAATATCCATTTTATAGGGCTAGGTGTCCCCGCTAGCGGGACAACTTCCGATGAAACTGGAGGGCACGCAATTCAAAGAAATAATCATAAATATTATGGATTTTAAACATTTATGTACATTTAATTGACTTATATTGGCTGAAAGCTTAAATTATTGTTAATCTAACTGCACTGTCAGATTTATAGTAGCTATTACAGCGAAAGCATGCCATGTGATTGTTTGAGGACAGCGCCCCACATCAAAATATTTTTCCACCGGCACAGGTTTCATACATTCACATATAACGATTATATATTCACTTACTTTTTGAAAATCCTCCTCGGATTTGTCATCCAAAAGGTCCCAGCTATAACATGTTGTGTCGTTGTGTTAGATAATGTCCTTCTTTATATCTCAAAAAGTCTGTTTAGTTGACGCCATCGATTTGAGTAATCCACTCGTTCAACAGGCAGAGAAAGGAATCCGAAAATCTACCCCTAAACTTTGTTTCAACAAGTCAAAATACGTTTCTATTTACTCCTCAGACACCCTAAAATGTAATCAAACTATAATATTTCTATCAGAAATAAGTACGTTCAATAGGAAACCGATTTTAGCAGGTGTTTAATGGAAACACTAATTTCCAAGACTGTGTCCCTCTGCTAAAACTGATATTTCTTATTCGTTTTTGAAGTTACAAGCCCGAAACCTTGAATATAGACTGCTGACACCCCGTGGAAGCCATTGGATTTGCATCCAGGGAGCTCATTTTCAATATGAAGTTTCTCTTGCGTTTGTAAGAGGATGGTCTCTAAATTTGTTTTTATTTCCGATTGTTTTTTTGTGTGGATTTTCTCCTACCATATCTATTGTGTTATATTCTCCTACATTATTTTAACATTTCCTTTCCAATGTTACCACTTATATGCATATCTGGCTTCAGGGCCTAAACTACAGGCAGTTTACTTAGGGCACGTGAGTCAGACAGGAAGTGGAGAAAAAATGGGCCTAGCTCTAATTGCTGGGAGTTTATACATGGAGTGTGCGACTTTCTTTGTTTTGATAGTTTATAGTTTATTCGCCGTTAGTGTCACGTCCTGACCATAGTTATTGTGTGTTGTGCTTGTTTTAGTGTTGATCAGGACGTGAGCTGGGTGGGCATTCTATGTTGTGTGTCTAGTTTGTCTGTTTCTGTGTTCAGCCTAATATGGTTCTCAATCAGAGGCAGCTGTCAATCGTTGTCCCTGATTGAGAATCATATATAGGTGGCTTGTTTTGTGTTGGGGATTGTGGGTGGTTGTCTTCTGTCTTTGTGTTCTGCACCAGATAGGACTGTTTTCGGTTTTCACATTTATTGTTTTGTTGTTTGTAGTGTTCACATTTTCTTTATTAAATTATGTTGAACACTAGCCGCGCTGCATTTTGGTCCTCTTCTTCATCCCAGGAAGAAAACCATTACACATACTGTATGATTCTCTGCAATATGCTTATCACATTATTCAAAATGTCAGAATTGGTTCAAAAAAGGTTATGCGTGCCAACATAGTAGGCAAGAATTAAGAGTGGGCAATGTGATCGTGTCTGTCAAACAATTATGTCAAACATTTTTTCCTTTGCAACATTAAATGTAGGCTATAGTCACTGTGGTTATCTGCAGCTATAGAGTTCACAGCTGGTTGTTCCCCATCATTTGCAATGATGTAAATGAGCGTCATCATCATCTTTCCTTTGCGTTAACTGTCGCGATTACCAGCTGAGGTAAACTTTTACCAGTTGATTTTACTCCTGGCTCAGAGTTTGTCTGAGCAGTGTCTTTTTAACGTCATCCTAAATCCGACTCTGAGGTGGGATTTAAAACTTCTTAAAAACGTTTTTTAGCAGGATTCCTAGGAGATTTTCTGAGATGTTTTTGTGGATACGGGCCCTGGTTCACAGGTCAGTGATACAGAACGAAGTGCCTGAGACCCTGCGACCGCTAACACACCACAGTCAGATATGATGCAGGCCAGGTCTTCTCTAGCTGTCTCAATGAGCCTAGATGTTGACAAGACTGAAATATCAAGTCTGTAGAAAAGTCAGTAACTATGTCATGTACATACACATAGGTATAGGACATAGTCTACATAGAGCAGGAATACATTACACCATCTGTCCTGGAGGTTGAGGGTCTGTGGTGGTACTGGGTCTGTCCTGGGGGTTGAGGGTCTCTGATGGTACTGGGTCTGTCCTGGAGGTTGAGGGTCTGTGGTGGTACTGGGTCTGTCCTGGAGGTTGAGGATCTCTGATGGTACTGGGTCTGTGGTGGTACTGGGTCTGTGGTGGAGGTTAAGGGTCTGTGGTGGTGCTGGGTCTGTCCTGGAGGTTGAGGGTCTGTGGTGGTACTGGATCTGTCCTGAAGGTTCAGGGTCTGTGGTGGTGCTGAATCTGTGGTGGAGGTTTAGGGTCTGTGGGGATTCTGGGTATATTGTAATTCTGGGTCTGTGGTGGTACTGGGTCTGTCCTTGAGGTTGAGGGTCTGTCGTGGAACTGGGTCTGTCCTTGAGGTTGAGGGTCTGTCGTGGTACTGGGTCTGTGGTGGGACTGGGTCTGTCCTTGAGGTTAAGGGTCTGTGGTGGTACTGGGTCTGTGGTGGTACTGGGTCTGTCCTTGAGGTTAAGGGTCTGTGGTGGTACTGGGTCTGTGGTGTGCTTTCACCCTCCCCTGCGTGTGGTATTTATTACATGACTCTATTACCAGTGTAATACTACTGTGATACTACACACTCCCAGCAGACAGCCATGCTACCAGACTAAACATACATTAGTTGTTTGTTAGAGAGGTCTGTGGGTCTCCGTCTGGTTTCCTTCTCTCAGCCTTCCCCCAGGCCTTCATCCAAACCCCACAACACAACTTATTTTTCTACCAGGTTTATTCTCTTGGAAACTGGTCATCTCTTTCGAGAGAGAGAGACCTGACCAAAAATAACAACAGACATTACAAGTGGTGAAAGCCACAGAGGATGGGGGGGGGGGGGGGGAAGCAGACCTCATGTTTATTTTACTAAAGCATGAAACACAGAGAATCTGACTGCTGATAGACTCCTTGTAGGTACTGATCACAGTAGGAGGACGTTCTTTCTCTTACATTTACATTACATTTAAGTCATTTAGCAGACGCTCTTATCCAGAGCGACTTACAAATTGGTGCATTCACCTAATGACATCCAGTGGAACAGCCACTTTACAATAGTGCATCTAAATCTTTTAAGGGGGGGGGGGGGGGCAGAAGGATTGCTTTATCCTATCCTAGGTATTCCTTGAAGAGGTGGGGTTTCAGGTGTCTCCGGAAGGTGGTGATTGACTCCGCTGTCCTGGCGTCGTGAGGGAGTTTGTTCCACCATTGGGGTGCCAGAGCAGCGAACAGTTTTGACTGGGCTGAGCGGGAACTGTACTTCCTCAGTGGTAGGGAGGCGAGCAGGCCAGAGGTGGATGAACGCAGTGCCCTTGTTTGGGTGTAGGGCCTGATCAGAGCCTGAAGGTACTGAGGTGCCGTTCCCCTCACAGCTCCGTAGGCAAGCACCATGGTCTTGTAGCGGATGCGAGCTTCAACTGGAAGCCAGTGGAGAGAGCGGAGGAGCGGGGTGACGTGAGAGAACTTGGGAAGGTTGAACACCAGACGGGCTGCGGCGTTCTGGATGAGTTGTAGGGGTTTGATGGCACAGGCAGGGAGCCCAGCCAACAGCGAGTTGCAGTAATCCAGACGGGAGATGACAAGTGCCTGGATTAGGACCTGCGCCGCTTCCTGTGTGAGGCAGGGTCGTACTCTGCGGATGTTGTAGAGCATGAACCTACAGGAACGGGCCACCGCCTTGATGTTAGTTGAGAACGACAGGGTGTTGTCCAGGATCACGCCAAGGTTCTTAGCGCTCTGGGAGGAGGACACAATGGAGTTGTCAACCGTGATGGCGAGATCATGGAACGGGCAGTCCTTCCCCGGGAGGAAGAGCAGCTCCGTCTTGCCGAGGTTCAGCTTGAGGTGGTGATCCGTCATCCACACTGATATGTCTGCCAGACATGCAGAGATGCGATTCGCCACCTGGTCATCAGAAGGGGGAAAGGAGAAGATTAGTTGTGTGTCGTCTGCATAGCAATGATAGGAGAGACCATGTGAGGTTATGACAGAGCCAAGTGACTTGGTGTATAGCGAGAATAGGAGAGGGCCTAGAACAGAGCCCTGGGGGACACCAGTGGTGAGAGCGCGTGGTGAGGAGACAGATTCTCGCCACGCCACCTGGTAGGAGCGACCTGTCAGGTAGGACGCAATCCAAGCGTGGGCCGCGCCGGAGATGCCCAACTCGGAGAGGGTGGAGAGGAGGATCTGATGGTTCACAGTATCGAAGGCAGCCGATAGGTCTAGAAGGATGAGAGCAGAGGAAAGAGAGTTAGCTTTAGCAGTGCGGAGCGCCTCCGTGATACAGAGAAGAGCAGTCTCAGTTGAGTGACTAGTCTTGAAACCTGACTGATTTGGATCAAGAAGGTCATTCTGAGAGAGATAGCAGGAGAGCTGGCCAAGGACGGCACGTTCAAGAGTTTTGGAGAGAAAAGAAAGAAGGGATACTGGTCTGTAGTTGTTGACATCGGAGGGATCGAGTGTAGGTTTTTTCAGAAGGGGTGCAACTCTCGCTCTCTTGAAGACGGAAGGGACGTAGCCAGCGGTCAGGGATGAGTTGATGAGCGAGGTGAGGTAAGGGAGAAGGTCTCCGGAAATGGTCTGGAGAAGAGAGGAGGGGATAGGGTCAAGCGGGCAGGTTGTTGGGCGGCCGGCCGTCACAAGACGCGAGATTTCATCTGGAGAGAGAGGAGAGAAAGAGGTCAAAGCACAGGGTAGGGCAGTGTGAGCAGAACCAGCGGTGTCGTTTGACTTAGCAAACGAGGATCGGATGTCGTCGACCTTCTTTTCAAAATGGTTGACGAAGTCGTCTGCAGAGAGGGAGGAGGGGGGGGGAGGGGGAGGAGGATTCAGGAGGGAGGAGAAGGTGGCAAAGAGCTTCCTAGGGTTAGAGGCAGATGCTTGGAATTTAGAGTGGTAGAAAGTGGCTTTAGCAGCAGAGACAGAAGAGGAAAATGTAGAGAGGAGGGAGTGAAAGGATGCCAGGTCCGCAGGGAGGCGAGTTTTCCTCCATTTCCGCTCGGCTGCCCGGAGCCCTGTTCTGTGAGCTCGCAATGAGTCGTCGAGCCACGGAGCGGGAGGGGAGGACCGAGCCGGCCTGGAGGATAGGGGACATAGAGAGTCAAAGGATGCAGAAAGGGAGGAGAGGAGGGTTGAGGAGGCAGAATCAGGAGATAGGTTGGAGAAGGTTTGGGCAGAGGGAAGAGATGATAGGATGGAAGAGGAGAGAGTAGCGGGGGAGAGAGAGCGAAGGTTGGGACGGCGCGATACCATCCGAGTAGGGGCAGTGTGGGAAGTGTTGGATGAGAGCGAGAGGGAAAAGGATACAAGGTAGTGGTCGGAGACTTGGAGGGGAGTTGCAATGAGGTTAGTGGAAGAACAGCATCTAGTAAAGATGAGGTCAAGCGTATTGCCTGCCTTGTGAGTAGGGGGGGAAGGTGAGAGGGTGAGGTCAAAAGAGGAGAGGAGTGGAAAGAAGGAGGCGGAGAGGAATGAGTCAAAGGTAGACATGGGGAGGTTAAAGTCACCCAGAACTGTGAGAGGTGAGCCGTCCTCAGGAAAGGAGCTTATCAAGGCATCAAGCTCATTGATGAACTCTCCAAGGGAACCTGGAGGGCGATAAATGATAAGGATGTTAAGCTTGAAAGGGCTGGTAACTGTGACAGCATGGAATTCAAAGGAGGCGATAGACAGATGGGTAAGGGGAGAAAGAGAGAATGACCACTTGGGAGAGATGAGGATCCCGGTGCCACCACCCCGCTGACCAGAAGCTCTCGGGGTGTGCGAGAACACGTGGGCAGACGAAGAGAGAGCAGTAGGAGTAGCAGTGTTATCTGTGGTGAGCCATGTTTCCGTCAGTGCCAAGAAGTCGAGGGACTGGAGGGACGCATAGGCTGAGATGAGCTCTGCCTTGTTGGCCGCGGATCGGCAGTTCCAGAGGCTACCGGAGACCTGGAACTCCACGTGGGTCGTGCGGGCTGGGACCACCAGGTTAGGGTGGGCGCGGCCACGCGGTGTGAGACGTTTGTATGGTCTGTGCAGAGAGGAGAGAACAGGGATAGACAGACACATATTTGACAGGCTACAGAAGAGGCTACGCTAAAGCAAAGGAGATTAGAATGACAAGTGGGCTACACGTCTCGAATGTTCAGAAAGTTAAGCTTACGTAGCAAAAAATCAATAAAATTAAAAATCTTATTGACTAAAATGATATAGTACTGCTGGCTGGTGAAGTAGCCTGGCTAGCAGTAGCTGCGTTGTTGAAAGTGAAGCTGGCTAGGTGACCTCGACAGTTTCTCTAAGTTTCTCTAAACTACACAATTATCATGGATACAAGGACAGCAAAGACAACTAGCTAACACTACGCTAATCAAGTCGTTCCGTTGTAATGTAAGTTTCTACAGTGCTGCTATTCGGTAGAAGTTGGCTAGCTAGCAGTGTTAGCTAGCAGTGTTGGCTAGGTAGGAGGACGGCAGCGCGGCAGGCGAAACTAGCTGGCTAGCTAACCGATAATTACTCAAAGTTACACAATTATCTTAGATACAAAGCTAGCAAAGAAAACTATGTAGCTAGCTAACACTACACAAAACAAGTCGTTCCGTTGTATTGTAATCGTTTCTACAATGCTCTTCGGTGGCAAGCTGGCTAGCTAGCAGTGTTGGCTACGTTGCGTTAATTTCGAACGAAAATAGCTCGCTAGCGAACCTCAATAACGACGCAATTATGTTTGATAAAAGACGGCTATGTAGCTAGCTAAGATCAAACAAATCAAACCGTTGTACTGTAATGAAAATGAAAATCAGACCGTTGTACTATAATGAAATGTAATGAAAAGTTATACTACTATTCGGTAGACGGTGGACGTTTGCTAGCTGCTGGGCAGATAGCAGTGGACAACGAGACGACGAAATACGATAATTACGCAGTTATCTTTGATACACAGACGGCTATGTAGCTAGTTAAGAAGAAATTGCTAAGGTTGGACAAATTAAATCGTTGTACTATAATGAGATGTAATGAAAAGTTATAAAAGTTATAAAAGTTATACTACCTGCAGAGCGAATGCAGAGCGAATCTTGCTAGAACAAAAAGTGGTTCCTGCTGCGTGACCGCCGAACCTGCCGTTTCTACTTGTAGAATCGCAATGCTCCTCTGCGGCCGACAACTTCACTAGTAGCCAAGCAGAGAGCACGAACCTCCAAGTGGGGTAGCCAACACAAAGAGAAGAGAAGAGAAGAAGAGCGGGAACTTTCCGTTGTGCCGTATTGAAATAGACAGAGAGAGTGCTAGATGCAAGGGGTCTATGCTCTGGTTAACCTGCTGATTAACTTGGCCTTCGTGGATCCTCCACATGCCGTAAACTACAAATCCCATCCTTAAAGACCACTCACCTCCCACCACAACCAGGGTTATGATATAGTTTAGTCTCATTGAGATCCACATCAATATAACAGGACACATTTACAGTAGTCACAGCCCCAGGGTGGTATAACTAACTAACATTCACTCACCATTGGAGCTACAGCATCATGAGATTAGATTTTAAAGCATGTTTAGTGAAAGGCACAGGATAGCCACGGTCTGTTTCAGAGAGAGAGAGAATCAGAGAGAGAGGGAGAGAATCAGAG
This sequence comes from Salvelinus fontinalis, assembly GCF_029448725.1. NCBI lineage: Eukaryota > Metazoa > Chordata > Actinopteri > Salmoniformes > Salmonidae > Salvelinus > Salvelinus fontinalis. Next base: position 15,634,384 of record NC_074693.1, read on the forward strand.
AGAGAGAGAATCATGGAGAGGGAGAGAATCAGGGAGAGGGAGAGAATCAGAGAGAGGGAGAGAATCAGAGAGAGAGAGAATCAGAGAGAGAGAGAATCATGGAGAGGGAGAGAATCAGGGAGAGGGAGAGAATCAGAGAGAGGGAGAGAATCAGGGAGAGGGAGAGAATCAGGGAGAGAATCAGAGAGAGAGAGAGAGAATCAGAGAGAGGGAGAGTATCAGAGAGAGAATCAGGGAGAGGGAGAGAATCAGGGAGAGAATCAGAGAGAGAGAGAGAGAATCAGAGAGAGAGAGAGAATCAGAGAGAGGGAGAGTATCAGAGAGAGAATCAGGGAGAGGGAGAGAATCAGGGAGAGAATCAGAGAGAGAGAAAGAGAGAGAATCAGAGAGAGAGAATCAGAGAGAGGGAGAGTATCAGAGAGTGAATCAGAGAGAGAGTGAATCAGAGAGAGAGAGAGAATCAGAGAGGGAGAGAATCAGAGAGAGAATCAGAGAGAGAGAGAGAATCAGAGAGAGAGAGAATCAGAGAGAGAGAGAGAGAGAGAGAGAGAGAGAGAATCAGAGAGAGAGAATCAGAGAGAGGGAGAGAGAGAGAATCAGAGAGAGGGAGAGTATCAGAGAGAGAGAGAATCAGAGAGAGAATCAGAGAGACAGAGAGAATCAGAGAGAGAGAGAGAGAGAGAGAGAGAATCAGAGAGAGAGAATCAGAGAGAGGGAGAGAGAGAGAATCAGAGAGAGGGAGAGTATCAGAGAGAGAGAGAATCAGAGAGAGAATCAGAGAGAGAGAATCAGAGAGAGAGAGAGAATCAGAGAGGGAGAGAATCAGAGAGAGAGAGAATCAGAGAGAGAGAGAATCAGAGAGGGGGAGAATCAGAGAGAGAGAGAATCAGAGGAAGAGAGAATCAGAGAGGGAGAATCAGAGAGAGAGAATCAGAGAGAGAATCAGAGAGAGAGAGAGAGAGAGAGAGAATCAGAGAGAGAGAGAGAATCAGAGAGAGAATCAGAGAGAGAAAGAGAATCAGAGAGAGGGAGACAATCAGAGAGAGAATCAGAGAGAGAGAGAATCAGAGAGAGAGAGAGAATCAGAGAGAGAGAGAGAATCAGAGAGAGAGAGAATCAGAGAGAGAATCAGAGAGAGAGAGAATCAGAGAGAGAATCAGAGAGAGAGAGAGAATCAGAGAGAGAGAATCAGAGAGAGAGAGAGAATCAGAGAGAGAGAGAATCAGAGAGAGAGAAAGAGAATCAGAGAGAGGGAGAGAGAGAATCAGAGAGAGCGAGAGAGAAAGAGAGAGAGAGAGACCTGGCAGACCTGGCTTTCAGGAGAAGACAGGCTATGTGTACACTGCCCTTAAAATGAGGTGGAAACTGAGCTGCAATTCCTAACCTCCTGCCAAATGTACGACAATATTTGAGACACATATTTCCTTCAGATTACACAGACCCACAAAGAATTTGAAACCAAATCCAATTTTTATAAAACACATATCTATTGGGTGAAAAATTACAGTGTGCCATCACAGCAGCAAGATCTGTGACCTATTGCCACAAGAAAAGTGCAAACAGTGAAGAACAAATACCATTGTAAATACAACCCTTATTTGCATATAGTTACAACACTGTATATAGACATAATATTACATTTCAAATGTTTATTTATTCCTTTGTAACTTTTGTGAGTTTAATAATAAGCACTGTTCATTTTTTATGTAAACATAAGTTTCCCATGCCAATAAAGCCCTTTGAATTGAATTGTAATTGAGTTGAGAGAGAGGGAGAGATAAAGAGTGATAGATGCAGGGGTCTGTGTCCGGTTAATTAACCTGCTAATTAACTTGTCCTCAGTGATTCTGATTACTGCCTGCGTTCCTTGCACACAATGTAAACTATAATCCCCCATCCCCACGAGGTTAATGTGAGGTGTTGGTGGTTGTGAATTAGTCTGTGGACAGCGTACGTGCGTGTGCGTGTGCGTGCCAGCAAAGCTAACAGACGCTAATTGGAGAGTCAAAGCTACAAATCAGCTGCTTGTAGCGGAGGAGACGGACGTGAGATACCACGGGGTATGTAGCAGAGGAGACGGACGTGAGATACCACAGGATATGTAGCAGAGGAGACGGGCGTGAGATACCACAGGATATGTAGCAGAGGAGACCGACGTGAGATACCACAGGATATGTAGCGGAGGAGACGGACGTGAGATACCACAGGATATGTAGCAGAGGAGACAGACGTGAGATACCACAGGATATGTAGCAGAGGAGACGGACGTGAGATACCACAGGATATGTAGCGAAGGAGACGGACTTGAGATACCACAGGATATGTAGCGGAGGAGACGGAGGTGAGATCCCACAGGATATGTAGCGGAGGAGACGGACGTGAGATACCACAGGATATGTAGCCGAGGAGACGGACGTGAGATACCACAGGATATGTAGCCGAGGAGACGGACGTGAGATACCACAGGATATGTAGCGGAGGAGACGGACGTCAGATACCACAGGATATGTACCGGAGGAGACGGATGTGAGATACCACAGGATATGTAGCGGAGGAGACGGACGTCAGATACCACAGGATATGTAGCGGAGGAGACGGACGTGAGATACCACAGGATATGTAGCGAAGGAGACGGACGTGAGATACCACAGGATATGTAGCGGAGGAGACGGAGGTGAGATACCACAGGATATGTAGCAGAGGAGACAGACGTGAGATACCACAGGATATGTGGCGGAGGAGACGGATGTGAGATACCACAGGATATGTAGCAGAGGAGACGGACGTGAGATACCACAGGATATGTAGCGGAGGAGACGGACGTGAGATACCACAGGATATGTAGCAGAGGAGACGGACGTGAGATACCACAGGATATGTAGCGGAGGAGACGGACGTGAGATACCACAGGATATGTAGCGGAGGAGACGGACGTGAGATACCACAGGATATGTAGCGGAGCAGACGGATGTGAGATACCACAGGATATGTAGCAGAGGAGACAGACATGAGATACCACAGGATATGTAGCAGAGAGAGAATAGAAAGCAAATCACAGGAAGGCATAAGCTCATGCCCAAAGAATGCTAGAAAGATTATATGTTGCTGTAAAGTGGTCCTCAGAAATGTTTTGTGTGAAAATTAATTTAAATAACCAGAAAGTAAAAAAAACTGTATTTGAAGCAGGTACTATGGATCTGATTTGAAGCAGGTACTATGAATCTGATTTGAAGCAGGTACTATGAATCTGATTTGAAGCAGGTACTATGGATCTGATTTGAAGCAGGTACTATGGATCTGATTTGAAGCAGGTATTATGGATCTGATTTGAAGCAGGTACTATGGATCTGATTTGAAGCAGGTACTATGGATCTGATTTGAAGCAGGTATTATGGATCTGATTTGAAGCAGGTATTATGGATCTGATTTGAAGCAGGTACTATGGATCTGATTTGAAGCAGGTACTATGAATCTGATTTGAAGCAGGTACTATGAATCTGATTTGAAGCAGGTACTATGAATCTGATTTGAAGCAGGTACTATGGATCTGATTTGAAGCGGGTACTATGGATCTGATTTGAAGCAGGTACTATGGATCTGATTTGAAGCAGGAACTATGAATCTGATTTGAAGCAGGTATTATGGATTTCGATTTGAAGCAGGTACTATGAATCTGATTTGAAGCAGGTATTATGAATCTGATTTGAAGCAGGTACTATGGATCTGATTTGAAGCAGGTACTATGGATTTCGATTTGAAGCGGGTATTATGGATTTCGATTTGAAGCAGGTACTATGGATCTGATTTGAAGCAGGTATTATGGATTTCGATTTGAAGCAGGTATTATGGATCTGATTTGAAGCAGGTATTATGGATCTGATTTGAAGCGGGAACTATTGTATCATTATAATCGTTACCCTTCACTCCATAGATCCTTCCTACGGTTTGGATTTGGGATCTTCCAGGAGGGAGGGCTGGGATTCAAATGTACAAAATTACATCCTATTTCTCTATAGTGTGCTACTTTTGAATGGGGGCTGTGAGGCTCTATGTAGGGAACAGTGTTCCCATTTGGGAACAAGACAGAGTACAGGATACACCCCTCATAAGAAGACCAGCTTTGGACAGCAGTCCTAGGTTCAAATAGAATTGGTTTCCTTTCAAATCGTTTTAAGCGTTGGATTGAGACTGCATGCAGTGCCAGACGGGCGAGGTTTGAACTGTTAAGACTATCCAATTGGTTGTACTGCAGCCAGGCAAGCTCGATCAAGTGCAGCAAAAGCCTTTGAAAGAAAACACATACGACCTGAACCCATGTCTGTTGGACGGGACGCTTCAGCCAGCTGGGGACAAAACTCCTCGCCAGTCAACTGAAAACAAGGATCATGGAACGTTCGTCATATTCCTCCTCCTCGGACGAGGAGGAGCATGGATCGGACCAACACGCAGCGAGGTATGTAGACATAATGAATATTTATTAAAGCAAAGACGAACATACGAAGAACACTTGAATAGAAACAAAACAACAAAACGACGTAGACAGACCTGAACTTGAGAACTTACATAGACACGAAGAATGCACGAACAGGAAAGACTAGTCAAACGAACGAACAAACGAAACAGTCCCGTGTGGTAGACACAGACACAGGAACAATCACCCACAAACAAACAGTGAGAACAGCCTACCTTAATATGGTTCTCAATCAGAGGAAACGTCAAACACCTGCCCCTAATTGAGAACCATATCAGGCAACACATTTAACCCAACATCTAAATATATAACACAGACTACCCACCCAGCCCACGTCCTGACCATCTAAACAAAGTTCAAAAACAACGGAAAACAGGTCAGGAACGTGACAGATCAGGAAGCCGTGACAGTGGTTTCATTCCATGTCCTCCTCTGAACAGACACTCTAATCAGGAAGCAGTGACATGGGTTTCATTCCGTGTCCTCCGCTGAACAGACACTCTAATCAGGAAGCAGTGACAGGGGTTTCATTCCATGTCCTCCTCTGAACAGACACTCTAATCAGGAAGCAGTGACAGTGGTTTCATTCCATGTCCTCCTCTGAACAGACACTCTAATCAGGAAGCAGTGACAGGGGTTTCATTCCGTGTCCTCCTCTGAACAGACACTCTAATCAGGAAGCAGTGACAGGGGTTTCATTCCGTGTCCTCCTCTGAACAGACACTCTAATCAGGAAGCAGTGACAGGGGTTTCATTCCGTGTCCTCCTCTGAACAGACACTCTAATCAGGAAGCAGTGACAGGGGTTTCATTCCATGTCCTCCTCTGAACAGACACTCTAATCAGGAAGCAGTGACAGGGGTTTCATTCCGTGTCCTCCTCTGAACAGACACTCTAATCAGGAAGCAGTGACATGGGTTTCATTCCGTGTCCTCCGCTGAACAGACACTCTAATCAGGAAGCAGTGACAGGGGTTTCATTCCGTGTCCTCCTCTGAACAGACACTCTAATCAGGAAGCAGTGACAGGGGTTTCATTCCGTGTCCTCCTCTGAACAGACACTCTAATCAGGAAGCAGTGACATGGGTTTCATTCCGTGTCCTCCGCTGAACAGACACTCTAATCAGGAAGCAGTGACAGGGGTTTCATTCCGTGTCCACCTCTGAACAGACACTCTAAGTTACTTTCTCAGGTCAGCCAAGACTCCAACAATGTCTTTTGAATATCAGCAAGACAACATGGACCATTTTAGCATGTTTGGCCGTTGACATGTTTTAAAAAACAACAGGAGATATCAATAAAGGACTGGTAGATAATGCTGAGGGGGGTAGATGGGAGACATCAGGATACAGGAGTCTAGCAGAAGGATACAATGGCCTACATGACTCTAAACCATATATGTACTGTCCCGTGTGGCTCAGTTGGTAGAGCATGGCGCTTGCAACGCCAGGGTTGTGGGTTCAATTCCCACGGGGGGACCAGGATGAATATGTATGAACTTTCCAATTTGTAAGTCGCTCTGGATAAGAGCGTCTGCTAAATGACGTAAATGTAATCTAAATGTACTGTTGGAAGTCCTGCAAAATATATACATTTTTAAATTATGTATTGTCACATACTTACAGTAGTTGCAATGAAATGTTGTGCTCAAGGGCACATCGACAGATTTTTGGCTGGGAGATTCTCTGTGTTGCCAGGCTGGAACCTTATTGGACGTTGGCTGGGAGATGCTCTGTGTGTCACGTTCCTGACCTATTTCTGTTAGTTTGTTGTATGTGTTAGTTGGTCAGGACGTGAGTTTGGGTGGGCATTCTATGTTTTCTGTTTCTATGTTGGTTTAGGGTTGCCTGGTATGGCTCTTAATTAGAGGCAGGTGTTTGGCGTTCCTCTAATTGAGAGTCATATTTAGGTAGGTTGTTTCACAGTGTTCGTTGTGGGTGGTTGTCTCCTGTGTCAGTGTTTGTCGCACCATACGGGACTGTTTCGGTTTGTTTTTGTACATCGTCCTTTTGTGTAGTCTATTTTCCCTGTTCGTGCGTTCTTCGTGTTTTATGTAAGTTCCATGTCCAGGTCTGTCTATTCCGTTTTGTTGTTTTGTTAATTTATAGTAAAGTTCGTGTTTTTCGTCTTGTCTTTAAATAAATTATGTATTCACAACCCGCTGCGCCTTGGTCGAATCACTACTCCTCCTTTTCGGTTGAAGAGGAGGAGGACTGCCGTTACACTGTGTTGCAAGGCTGGAACCTTAGTGGACGTTGGCTGGGAGATTCTCTGTGTTGCCAGGCTGGAACCTTATTGGACGTTGGCTGGGAGATTCTTTGTGTTGCCAGGTTGGAACCTTATTGCACGTTGGCAGGGAGATTCTCTCTGTTGCAAGGCTGGAATCTTATTGGATGTTGGCTGGGATATTCTCTGTGTTGCCAGGCTGGAACCTTATTGGACGTTGGCTGGGAGATTCTCTGTGTTGCCAGGCTGGAATCTTATTGGACGTTGGCTGGGAGATTCTCTTTGTTGCAAGGCTGGAACCTTATTGGACGTTGGCTGGGATATTCTCTGTGTTGCCAGGCTGGAACCTTAGTGGACGTTGGCTGGGAGATTCTCTGTGTTGCCAGGCTGGAACCTTAGTGGACGTTTGCTGGGAGACTCTCTGTGTTGCCAGGCTGGAACCTTAGTGGACGTTGGCTGGGATATTCTCTGTGTTGCCAGGCTGGAACCTTAGTGGACGTTTGCTGGGAGACTCTCTGTGTTGCCAGGCTGGAACCTTAGTGGACTTTGGCTGGGATATTCTCTGTGTTGCCAGGCTGGAACCTTAGTGGACGTTTGCTGGGAGACTCTCTGTGTTGCCAGGCTGGAACCTTAGTGGACGTTGGCTGGGAGATTCTCTGTGTTGCCAGGCTGGAACCTTAGTGGACGTTTGCTGGGAGACTCTCTGTGTTGCCAGGCTGGAACCTTAGTGGACGTTGGCTGGGAGATTCTCTGTGTTGCCAGGCTGGAACCTTAGTGGACGTTGGCTGGGATATTCTCTGTGTTGCCAGGCTGGAACCTTAGTGGACGTTTGCTGGGAGACTCTCTGTGTTGCCAGGCTGGAACCTTAGTGGACTTTGGCTGGGATATTCTCTGTGTTGCCAGGCTGGAACATCCAATTGTGGTGGCTGGCTGGAGGTCTGATTTCTTGTTGAGGTGGCTGGTTGGAGGTCTGATTTCTTTTTGAGGTGGCTGGCTGGAAGTTTGATTTCTTGTTGAGGTGGCTGGCTGGAGGTTTGATTGCTTGTTGAGGTTGCTGGCTGGAGGTCTGATGTCTTGTTGAGGTGGCTGGCAGGAGGTCTGATTTCTTGTTGAGGTGGCTGGCTGGAGGTTTGATTTCTTGTTGAGGTGGCTGGCTGGAGCCTGATTTCTTGTTGAGGTGGCAGGCTGGAGGTTTGATTTCCTGCTGAGGTGGCTGGCTGGAGGTTTGATTTCTTGTTGAGTTGGCAGGCTGGAGGTGTGATTTCTTGTTGAGGTGGCTGGCTGGAGGTCTGATTTCTTGTGGAGGTGGCTGGCTGGGAGGTTTGATTCCCTGTTGAGGTGGCTGGCTAGAGGTCTGATTTCCTGTCTGTGAAAAATGATCTTGTCATCAATCTGCCGAACAGGGGCAGAGTTTCCCTCTCGTGAGCTAGTCTGTTCCCCCTTCTTCTCTCTGGTGAGCTAGCCTGGCCTCCCTCCTTCTCTTCCTCCCTCCAATAGATTCTTGCCATGAATTTTCTTGCATGAAAGTATGAAATTTCATTTTGGAAGAGGAGAGGGGTGGGAGGGAAACTTAGAGAGTGTCTCAGCCATGTGTTTGAGGAGTGGAGGATTCTGCCATGTGTTGGAGGAGTGGACGACTCTGCCATGTGTTGGAGGAGTGGAGGACTCAGCCATGTGTTGGAGGAGTGGACGACTCTGCCATGTGTTGGAGGAGTGGAGGACTCAGCCATGTGTTGGAGGAGTGGAGGACTCAGCCATATGTTGGAGGAGTGGAGGACTCTGCCATGTGTTGGAGGAGTGGAGGACTCAGCCATGTGTTGGAGGAGTGGAGGACTCAGCCATGTGTTGGAGGAGTGGAGGACTCTGCCATGTGTTGGAGGAGTGGAGGACTCAGCCATGTGTTGGAGGAGTGGAGGACTCAGCCATGTGTTGGAGGAGTGGAGGACTCAGCCATGTGTTGGAGGAGTGGAGGACTCTGCCATGTGTTGGAGGAGTGGAGGACTCAGCCATGTGTTGGAGGAGTGGAGGACTCAGCCATGTGTTGGAGGAGTGGAGGACTCAGCCATGTGTTGGAGGAGTGGAGGACTCAGCCATGTGTTGGAGGAGTGGAGGACTCAGCCATGTGTTGGAGGAGTGGAGGACTCAGCCATGTGTTGGAGGAGTCTCAGCCATATGTTGGAGGAATGGAGGACTCTGCCATGTGTTGGAGGAGTGGAGGACTCTGCCATGTGTTGGAGGAGTGTAGGACTCAGCCATGTGTTGGAGGACTCAGCCATGTGTTGGAGGAGTGGAGGACTCTGCCATGTTTTGGAGGAGTGGAGAACTCTGCCACGTGTTGGAGGAGTGGAGGACTCTGCCACGTGTTGGAGGAGTGGAGGACTCAGCCACGTGTTGGAGGAGTAGAGGACTCAGCCATGTGTTGGAGGAGTGGAGGACTCAGCCATGTGTTGGAGGAGTGGAAGACTCAGCCATGTGTTGGAGGAGTGGAGGACTCTGCCATGTGTTGGAGGACTCTGCCATGTGTTGGAGGACTCTGCCATGTGTTGGAGGAGAGGAGGACTCTGCCATGTGTTGGAGGAGTGGAGGACTCTGCCATGTGTTGGAGGAGTGGAGGACTCTGCCATGTGTTGGAGGAGTGGAGGACTCAGCCATGTGTTGGAGGAGAGGAGGACTCAGCCATGTGTTGGAGGAGTGGAGGACTCAGCCATGTGTTGGAGGAGTGGAGGACTCTGCCATGTGTTGGAGGAATGGAGGACTCAGCCATGTGTTGGAGGAGTGGAGGACTCAGCCATGTGTTGGAGGAGTGGAGGACTCAGCCATGTGTTGGAGGAGTGGAGGACTCAGCCATATGTTGGAGGAGTGGAGGACTCTGCCATGTGTTGGAGGAGTGGAGGACTCTGCCATGTGTTGGAGGAGTGGAGGACTCAGCCATGTGTTGGAGGAGTGGAGGACTCTGCCATGTGTTGGAGGAGTGGAGGACTCTGCCATGTGTTGGAGGAGTGGAGGACTCTGCCATGTGTTGGAGGAGTGGAGGACTCTGCCATGTGTTGGAGGAGTGGAGGACTCAGCCATGTGTTGGAGGACTCAGCCATGTGTTGGAGGAGTGGAGGACTCTGCCATGTTTTGGAGGAGTGGAGAACTCTGCCACGTGTTGGAGGAGTGGAGGACTCTGCCACGTGTTGGAGGAGTGGAGGACTCAGCCACGTGTTGGAGGAGTAGAGGACTCAGCCACGTGTTGGAGGAGTGGAGGACTCAGCCATGTGTTGGAGGAGTGGAAGACTCAGCCATGTGTTGGAGGAGTGGAGGACTCTGCCATGTGTTGGAGGACTCTGCCATGTGTTGGAGGAGAGGAGGACTCTGCCATGTGTTGGAGGAGTGGAGGACTCAGCCATGTGTTGGAGAAGAGGAGGCCTCAGCCATGTGTTGGAAGAGTGGAGGACTCAGCCATGTGTTGGAGGAGAGGAGGACTCAGCCATGTGTTGGAGGACTCTGCCATGTGTTGGAGGAATGGAGAACTCTGCCATGTGTTGGACGAGAGGAGGACTCTGCCATGTGTTGGAGGAGTGGAGGACTCAGCCATGTGTTGGAGGAGTGGAGGACTCAGCCATGTGTTGGAGGAGTGGAGGACTCAGCCTATGTGTTGGAGGAATGGAGGACTCAGCCATGTGTTGGAGGAGTGGAGGACTCAGCCATGTGTTGGAGGAGTGGAGGACTCAGCCATGTGTTGGAGGAGTGGAGGACTCAGCCATGTGTTGGAGGAGTGGAGGACTCAGCCATGTGTTGGAGGAGTGGAGGACTCTGCCATGTGTTGGAGGAGTGGAGGACTCTGCCATGTGTTGGAGGAGTGGAGGACTCAGCCATGTGTTGGAGGAGTGGAGGACTCTGCCATGTGTTGGAGGAGTGGAGGCCTCAGCCATGTGTTGGAGGAATGGAGGACTCAGCCATGTGTTGGAGAACTCAGCCATGTGTTGGAGGAGTGGGGGACTCAGCCATGTGTTGGAGGAGTGGAGGACTCTGCCATGTGTTGGAGGAGTGGAGGACTCAGCCATGTGTTGGAGGAGTGGAGGACTCAGCCATATGTTGGAGGAGTGGAGGACTCTGCCATGTGTTGGAGGAGTGGAGGACTCTGCCATGTGTTGGAGGAGTGGAGGACTCAGCCATGTGTTGGAGGAGTGGAGGACTCAGCCATGTGTTGGAGGAGTGGAGGACTCTGCCATGTGTTGGAGGAGTGGAGGACTCTGCCATGTGTTGGAGGAGTGGAGGACTCTGCCATGTGTTGGAGGAGTGGAGGACTCAGCCATGTGTTGGAGGACTCAGCCATGTGTTGGAGGAGTGGAGGACTCTGCCATGTTTTGGAGGAGTGGAGAACTCTGCCACGTGTTGGAGGAGTGGAGGACTCTGCCACGTGTTGGAGGAGTGGAGGACTCAGCCACGTGTTGGAGGAGTAGAGGACTCAGCCACGTGTTGGAGGAGTGGAGGACTCAGCCATGTGTTGGAGGAGTGGAAGACTCAGCCATGTGTTGGAGGAGTGGAGGACTCTGCCATGTGTTGGAGGACTCTGCCATGTGTTGGAGGAGAGGAGGACTCTGCCATGTGTTGGAGGAGTGGAGGACTCAGCCATGTGTTGGAGAAGAGGAGGCCTCAGCCATGTGTTGGAAGAGTGGAGGACTCAGCCATGTGTTGGAGGAGAGGAGGACTCAGCCATGTGTTGGAGGACTCTGCCATGTGTTGGAGGAATGGAGAACTCTGCCATGTGTTGGACGAGAGGAGGACTCTGCCATGTGTTGGAGGAGTGGAGGACTCAGCCATGTGTTGGAGGAGTGGAGGACTCAGCCATGTGTTGGAGGAGTGGAGGACTCAGCCATGTGTTGGAGGAGTGGAGGACTCAGCCTATGTGTTGGAGGAATGGAGGACTCAGCCATGTGTTGGAGGAGTGGAGGACTCAGCCATGTGTTGGAGGAGTGGAGGACTCAGCCATGTGTTGGAGGAGTGGAGGACTCAGCCATGTGTTGGAGGAGTGGAGGACTCTGCCATGTGTTGGAGGAGTGGAGGACTCTGCCATGTGTTGGAGGAGTGGAGGACTCAGCCATGTGTTGGAGGAGTGGAGGACTCTGCCATGTGTTGGAGGAGTGGAGGCCTCAGCCATGTGTTGGAGGAATGGAGGACTCAGCCATGTGTTGGAGAACTCAGCCATGTGTTGGAGGAGTGGGGGACTCAGCCATGTGTTGGAGGAGTGGAGGACTCTGCCATGTGTTGGAGGAGTGGAGGACTCTGCCATGTGTTGGAGGAGTGGAGGACTCTGCCATGTGTTGGAGGAGTGGAGGACTCTGCCATGTGTTGGAGGAGTGGAGGACTCTGCCATGTGTTGGAGGAGTGGAGGACTCTGCCATGTGTTGGAGGAGTGGAGGACTCTGCCATGTGTTGGAGGAGTGGAGGACTCTGCCATGTGTTGGAGGAGTCTCAGCCATGTGTTGGAGGAGTCTCAGCCATGTGTTGGAGGAATGGAGGACTCAGCCATGTGTTGGAGGAGTGGAGGACTCTGCCATGTGTTGGAGGAGTGGAGGACTCTGCCATGTGTTGGAGGAGTGGAGGACTCTGCCATGTGTTGGAGGAATGGAGGACTCAGCCATGTGTTGGAGGAGTCTCAGCCATGTGTTGGAGGAATGGAGGACTCAGCCATGTGTTGGAGGAGTGGAGGACTCAGCCATGTGTTGGAGGAGTGGAGGACTCAGCCATGTGTTGGAGGAGTGGAGGACTCTGCCACGTGTTGGAGGAGTGGAGGACTCAGCCATGTGTTGGAGGAGTGGAGGACTCAGCCATGTGTTGGAGGAGTGGAGGACTCTGCCACGTGTTGGAGGAGTGTGGGTCTCTTCTCTTTCTCTCGGTCCTTCTCTTTTTGGGGTTGAGTGCATCATGCAAGTAGATCAGAGAAGGAAAGAAAGGGCAGCAGAAGGAGGGAGGGAGGGAAGAAAAGATGTGTGCTGATGAAGGGGGCAGATTATTTTTGTCTGGGACCAATTGAGAAGTATGGCAGCTCCTTCCTGTAACATACCCTTTATAACAGGAGAGAGCGATGGGAAGACAGAGAGAGAGGAGAGGGGGGGGGGGGGGGGGGGGTAGAGTGAGAGGAGTCGTACAGAGATATACAGTATATTCCATTTCACTGTTCCTGGCATGACAGTAGACTGGTTTCATGACAGTAGACTGGTTTCATGACAGTAGACTGGTTTCATGACAGTAGACTGGTTTCATGACAGTAGACTGGTTTCATGACAGTAGACTGGTTTCATGACAGTATACTGGTTTCATGACAGTAGACTGGTTTCATGACAGTAGACTAGTTTCATGACAGTAGACTGGTTTCATGACAGTAGCCTATTTTCATGACAGTAGGCCAGTTTCATGACTGTAGACTGGTTTCATGACAGTAGACTAGTTCCATGACAGTAGGCCATTTTCATGACTGTAGACTGGTTTCATGACAGTAGACTAGTTTCATGACAGTAGCCTGGTTTCATGACTGTAGACTGGTTTCATGACAGTAGACTGGTTTCATGACAGTAGACTGGTTTCATGACAGTAGACTGGTTTCATGACAGTAGACTAGTTTCATGACAGTAGACTGGTTTCATGACAGTAGACTGGTTTCATGACAGTAGCCTGGTTTCATGACAGTAGACTGGTTTCATGACTGTAGACTGGTTTCATGACTGTAGACTGGTTTCATGACTGTAGCCTGGTTTTATGACAGTAGCCTGGTTTCATGACAGTAGACTAGTTTCATGACAGTAGACTGGTTTCATGACTGTAGACTGGTTTCATGACAGTAGACTGGTTTCATGACAGTAGACTAGTTTCATGACAGTAGACTAGTTTTATGACAGTAGACTGTTTTCATGACAGTAGCCTGGTTTCATGACAGTAGACTAGTTTCATGACAGTAGCCTGGTTTCATGAGGGTATACTGGTTTCATGACAGTAGACTAGTTTCATGACAGTAGACTGGTTTCATGACAGTAGACTGGTTTCATGACTGTAGACTAGTTTCATGACAGTAGACTAGTTTCATGACAGTAGACTGGTTTCATGACAGTAGCCTAGTTTCATGACAGTGGCATGGTTTCATGACAGTAGACTGGTTTCATGACAGTAGACTGGTTTCATGACAGTAGACTGGTTTCATGACAGTAAGCTGGTTTCATGACAGTAGACTGGTTTCATGACAGTAGACTGGTTTCATGACAGTAGACTGGTTTCATGACAGTAGACTAGTTTCATGACAGTAGACTAGTTCCATGACAGTAGGCCAGTTTCATGACAGTAGACAGGTTTCATGACAGTAAGCTGGTTTCATGACAGTAGACTGGTTTCATGACAGTAGACTGGTTTCATGACAGTAGACTGGTTTCATGACAGTAGACTGGTTTCATGACAGTAGACTGGTTTCATGACAGTAGACTGGTTTCATGACAGTAGACTAGTTCCATGACAGTAGACTAGTTTCATGACAGTAGACTGGTTTCATGACAGTAGACTGGTTTCATGACAGTAGACTAGTTCCATGACAGTAGGCCAGTTTCATGACAGTAGACTGGTTTCATGACAGTAGACTAGTTTCATGACAATAGACTAGTTTCATGACAGTAGACTAGTTTCAAGACAGTAGACTGGTTTCATGACAGTAGCCTAGTTTCATGACTGTAGACTGGATACATGACAGTAGACTGGTTTCATGACAGTAGACTAGTTTCATGAGAGTAGACTGGTTTCATGACAGTAGACTGGTTTCATGACAGTAGACTGGTTTCATGACAGTAGACTGGTTTCATGACAGTAGACTGGTTTCATGACTGTAGACTGGTTTCATGACAGTAGACTGGTTTCATGACAGTAGACTAGTTTCATGACAGTAGACTAGTTTTATGACAGTAGACTGTTTTCATGACAGTAGACTAGTTTCATGACAGTAGACTAGTTTCATGACAGTAGCCTGGTTTCATGAGAGTATACTGGTTTCATGACAGTAGACTAGTTTCATGACAGTAGACTGGTTTCATGACAGTAGACTGGTTTCATGACTGTAGACTAGTTTCATGACAGTAGACTGGTTTCATGACAGTAGACTGGTTTCATGACAGTAGCCTAGTTTCATGACAGTGGCCTGGTTTCATGACAGTAGACTGGTTTCATGACAGTAGACTGGTTTCATGACAGTAGACTGGTTTCATGACAGTAAGCTGGTTTCATGACAGTAGACTGGTTTCATGACAGTAGACTGGTTTCATGACAGTAGACTGGTTTCATGACAGTAGACTAGTTTCATGACAGTAGACTAGTTCCATGACAGTAGGCCAGTTTCATGACAGTAGACAGGTTTCATGACAGTAAGCTGGTTTCATGACAGTAGACTGGTTTCATGACAGTAGACTGGTTTCATGACAGTAGACTGGTTTCATGACAGTAGACTGGTTTCATGACAGTAGACTGGTTTCATGACAGTAGACTGGTTTCATGACAGTAGACTGGTTTCATGACAGTAGACTAGTTCCATGACAGTAGACTAGTTTCATGACAGTAGACTGGTTTCATGACAGTAGACTGGTTTCATGACAGTAGACTAGTTCCATGACAGTAGACTAGTTTCATGACAGTAGACTGGTTTCATGACAGTAGACTAGTTCCATGACAGTAGGCCAGTTTCATGACTGTAGACTGGTTTCATGACAGTAGACTAGTTTCATGACAATAGACTAGTTTCATGACAGTAGACTAGTTTCAAGACAGTAGACTGGTTTCATGACAGTAGCCTAGTTTCATGACTGTAGACTGGATACATGACAGTAGACTGGTTTCATGACAGTAGACTAGTTTCATGAGAGTAGACTGGTTTCATGACAGTAGACTGGTTTCATGACAGTAGACTGGTTTCATGACAGTAGACTGGTTTCATGACAGTAGACTGGTTTCATGACAGTAGACTAGTTCCATGACAGTAGGCCGGTTTCATGACAGTAGACTGGTTTCATGACAGTAAGCTGGTTTCATGACAGTAGACTGGTTTCATGACAGTCGACTGGTTTCATGACAGTCGACTGGTTTCATGACAGTAGACTGGTTTCATGACAGTAGACTAGTTTCATGACAGTAGACTGGTTTCATGACAGTAGACTGGTTTCATGACAGTAGACTGGTTTCATGAAAGTAGACTGGTTTCATGACAGTAGACTAGTTTCATGACAGTAGACTAGTTTCATGACAGTAGACTGGTTTCATGACAGTAGACTAGTTTCATGACAGTAGACTGGTTACATGACAGTAGACTAGTTACATGACAGTAGACTGGTTTCATGACAGTAGACTGGTTTCATGACAGTAGACTGGTTTCATGACAGTAGACTGGTTTCATGACAGTAGACTGGTTTCATGACAGTAGACTGGTTTCATGACAGTATACTGGTTTCATGACAGTAGACTGGTTTCATGACAGTAGACTAGTTTCATGACAGTAGACTGGTTTCATGACAGTAGCCTATTTTCATGACAGTAGGCCAGTTTCATGACTGTAGACTGGTTTCATGACAGTAGACTAGTTCCATGACAGTAGGCCATTTTCATGACTGTAGACTGGTTTCATGACAGTAGACTAGTTTCATGACAGTACACTAGTTTCATGACAGTAGACTAGTTTCATAACAGTAGACTGGTTTCATGACAGTAGACTGGTTTCATGACAGTAGACTAGTTCCATGACAGTAGGCCGGTTTCATGACAGTAGACTGGTTTCATGACAGTAGACTGGTTTCATGACAGTAGACTGGTTTCATGACAGTAGACTGGTTTCATGACAGTAGACTGGTTTCATGACAGTAGACTGGTTTCATGACAGTAGACTAGTTTCATGACAGTAGACTAGTTTCATGACAGTAGACTGGTTTCATGACAGTAGACTGGTTTCATGACAGTAGACTAGTTTCATGACAGTAGACTGGTTTCATGACAGTAGACTGGTTTCATGACAGTAGACTAGTTTCATGACAGTAGACTGGTTTCACGACAGTAGACTAGTTTCACGACAGTAGACTGGTTTCATGACAGTAGACTAGTTTCATGACAGTAGACTGGTTTCATGACAGTAGACTGGTTTCATGACAGTAGACTGGTTTCATGACAGTGGCCTGGTTTCATGACAGTAGACTAGTTTCATGACAGTAGACTGGTTTCATGACAGTAGACTAGTTTCATGACAGTAGACTGGTTTCATGACAGTAGACTGGTTTCATGACAGTAGACTAGTTTCATGACAGTAGACTGGTTTCATGACAGTAGACTAGTTTCATGACAGTAGACTGGTTTCATGACAGTAGACTGGTTTCATGACAGTAGACTAGTTTCACGACAGTAGACTGGTTTCATGACAGTAGACTAGTTTCATGACAGTAGACTGGTTTCATGACAGTAGACTGGTTTCATGACAGTAGACTAGTATCATGACAGTGGCCTGGTTTCATGACAGTAGACTAGTTTCATGACAGTAGACTGGTTTCATGACAGTAGACTAGTTTCATGACAGTAGACTGGTTTCATGACAGTAGACTGGTTTCATGACAGTAGACTAGTTTCATGACAGTAGCCTGGTTTCATGACAGTAGACTGGTTACATGACAGTAGACTAGTTCCATGACAGTAGACTGGTTTCATGACAGTAGGCCAGTTCCATGACATGATGCAATTTACTATTCAGCCATTTTGCAGATGCTCTTATCCAGATCAATTTACTGTACAGTGGTTTACATTCAATACAAATCACAGACTACTCTATCTTCATGCCAGGACAGTTATTTTTCAGGAAAAACCTGATACCCAGTCATATCTATAGTAAACATACAGAACGATTTACTGTACAGTGGGTTACATTCAATACAAATCACAGACTCCTCTGTCTTAATGCCAGGACAGTTATTCTTCAGGAAAAACCTGTCACCCAGTCATATCTATAGTAAACATACAGAACGATTTACTGTGCTGTACATTCAATCAATCAAAGTAGCAGAGCCATACATACTGTAGAGACCTAATACCTAACAGTTATACTTCAGGAATAACCTGATACCCAGCCATATCTATAGTCAACATTCAGAAGTTCTCACAGGGACTGACTCTCTGACTGTAGTAGCAGTACTGTATGTACACGACAGTTTAAACGTTTGGAAAGTTTTATAAATGTCCTTTTGATAGTCCGGTGGTCATTCGATGACTTGGGAGTCTTGAGTCTAACAGTTTTATGAGCTTTCCTCTGGCACCGTCTATTATATAGGTCCTTGATGGCAGGAAGCTTGGTCCCAGTGATGTAGTGGACCCTACGGACTACCCTCTGTAGTGCCTTACGGTCAGATGTCAAGCAGTTGCCATACCAGGCGGTGATGCAACCGGGCAGGATGCTCCCGATGGTGCAGCTGTAGAGCGTTTTGAGGATCTGGGGACCCATGCCAAATCTTTTCAGTCTCCTGAGGGGGAAACAGTTTTGTTGTGCTCGCTTCACGACTGTCTTGGTGTGTTTGGACCATGATGATCGTTGGTGATGTGGACACCAAGGAACTTGAAACTCTCGACCCGCTCCACTACAGCCCCGTTGATGTTAATGGGGGCCTGTTCGGCACGCCTTTTCCTGTAGTCCACTATCAGCTCCTTTGTCTTGATCACATTGAGGGAGATGTTGTTGTACTGGCCCCACACTCCCAGTTATCTGACCTCCTCCCTATAGACTGTCTCATCATTGGTAACGGTAATCAGGCCTACCACTGTTGTGTCGTCAGCAAACTTAATGATGGTGTTGGAGTCGTGTTTGGCAATGCAGTCATGGTTGAACAGGGAGTACAGGAGGGAACTAGTCATGCACCCCTGAATGGCCCCAGTGTTGAGGATCAGCATGGCAGACGTGTTGTTGCCTACCCTTACCACTTGGGGGCGGCCCATAAGGAAGTCCAGGATCCAGTTGCAAAGGGAGATGTTTGGTCCCAGGGTCCTTAGCTTAGTGATGAGCTTCATGGGCACTATGGAGAACGCTGAGCTGTAGTCAATGAACACCATTCTCACATAGGTGTTCCTTTTGTCCATATGGGAAAGGGCAGTGTGGAGTGCGATTGAGATTGTGTCATCTGTGGATCTGTTGGGGCGGTATGCAAATTGGAGTGGGTCTAGGGTTTCTGGGATAACGATGTTGATGTGAGCCATTACCAGCCTTTCAAAGCACTTCATGGCTACAGACGTGAGTGATACGGAGCCGTAATCATTTAGGCAGGTTACCTTGGCTTCCAGGGGCACAGGGACTATGGTGGTCTGCTTGAAACATGTAGGTATAACAGACTCAGTCAGGGAGAGGTTGAAAATGTCAGTGAAGACACTTGCCAGTTGGTCTGCGCGTGCTTTGAGTACACATCCTGGTAATCCATCTGGCCCCGCGGCTTTGTGAATGTTGACCTGTTTAACCTGTTGGGGATGGGGGCGCTGTTTAGACTATTTATGCTAATTTGGCTAATTTTTGAAACGGCTTCCCACAAAATCCTTGATCGTACAATATGCATATTATTATTATTATTGGATAGAAAACAGTCTATAGTTTCTATAGGAGTTGAAATTTTGTCTCTAAGTGGAACAGAGCCCATTCTACAGCAATTTCCCTGACATGGATTCAGATTTCAGAAATGTTGGCCACTGTTCTGAAGTCAGTTAAAAGGGCACTGATTTTGCTATGACTATACGGACACTTCTTACGTCTTCCCCTGGATGCCTTTACGTGATGACGATTCCAATGGGGTCGATTGCGCGTTCACAGGCACTACAAATGAAAAAACCCTGTAGCTAGCAAGTCTTTTCTTGCTGCGTAACGCGCGTGGAGGACACCGACCCTCTCCTGTTCCAAGCGTTAGTTTAGCCTGTTATATTTCTCCGGTCATCTTTTCACTCGTTATAGGAGTTAAAAACATCATAAGGTAGTTAATTTAAAGCGTTTTATAGCAATTTATATCCGTTTAGTGCGATTTTGGGACATTTATTTCTTTAACGCTGTGAATAGGTGGGCACGCTTTCAGTTCATCCCGAACGCAGTTGGCATTTTCACATGGCAAGAGGACAGCTTTCCACCAAAAGACGATTCCTCCCAAGAAAGGATCCTTTGCCCAAGATACTGATGGAAGAACAGCTCAAGGTAGGACATTTTTATTATGATAAATCGTGTTTCTGTCGAAACATTTTAGTGGCTTAGGACGCCATGTTTTTTGACGTAGCTTCGCTTGGCGCAAACTGTATTGAAAAGTAAGGATAAATAAAAAAATGTAATAACGCAATTGTATTAAGAATTAAATTGTCTATCAATCCCTGTCCACCCTATATTTTTTAGTCACGTTTATGAGTATTTATGTATAAGAGTAGATCACTGTCTAAGTGGCGCAAGGAAATTTTCTGACCAACTGAGCTACATTTCACATTGTCTAACCATGATTTTGGTGGCTAAATATAAACATTTTCGATCAAACTGTATATGCATGTTGTAATGTGATGTTACAGGAGTGTCATCGGAAGAATTCTGAGAAGGTTAGTGAAAAAATTAATATCTTTTGGCGATGTTGACTTTTATCGCTCACTTTGGCTAGAATCAATGCTGGGCTGCTAATTGCTATGTGCTAAGCTAATATAACGATTTATTGTGTTTTCGCTGTAAGACACTTAGAAAATCTGAAATATTGTCTGTATTCACAGGATCTGTGTCTTTCGATTCGTGTATGCTGTGTATTTTTACGAAATGTTTGATGATTAGTAAGTAGGTAAACACGTTGCTCTAAGTAGTTTTTCTATTCCATTTGTGACGGTGGGTGCAATTGTAACCTATGCCATCTACCTGAAATATGCACTTTTTTCTAACAAAACCTATCCCATGCCATAAATATGTTATCAGACTGTCATCTAATGAGTTTTTTTGTTGGTTAGGGGCTATAAATATCTTAGTTTAGCCGAATTGGTGATGGCTACTGGTGTTGGTGGACAAATAAAAGATGGTGGATTATGCTAATGTGTTTTTAGGTAATAGATGTACATCTTTACATATTGTGTCTTCCCTGTAAAACATTTTAAAAATCGGAAATGTTGACTGGATTCACAAGATCTGTGTCTTTCATTAGCTGTATTGGACTTTAATGTGTGAAAGTTAAATATTTAAAAAAAAAATTTTTTTTGAATTTCGCGGCACTGGTTTTTCAGTGGGGGGGGGGGGGTGTGCCGCTAGCGCCACGCTGATCCTAGACAGGTTAAAGGTCTTGCTCACATCGGCTACCGAGAGCGTTATCACACAGTCATCCAGAAGTGAGCATAAAATGCATTTAGCTCATCTGGCTCGCGTCACTGGGCAGCTCGCGTCTGGGTTTCCCTTTGTAGTCCTTAATAGTTTTCAAACCCTGCTGCATCCGACAAGCGTCAGAGCCGGTGTAGCAGAATCTTAATCCTGTATTGACGCTTTGGTGGTTTGATGGTTCATCTGAGGGCATATCGGGATTTCTTATAGAAGTCCGGATTAGTGTCCCGCTCCTTGAAAGTGGCAGCTCCAGCCTTTAGCTCGATGCAGATGTTGCCTGTAATTCATGGCTTCTGGTTGGGATATGTACGTACGGTCACTGTGGGGACGTCGTCGTCGATGCACTTATTGGCAAAGCCGATGACTGAGGTGGTAAACTCCTCAATGCCATTGGATGAATCCCAGAACATATTTCAGTCTGTGCTAGCAAAACAGTCCTGTAGTGTAGCAGCCGCGTCATCTGAACACTTCCGTATTGAGCGAGTCACTGGTACTTCCTGCTTTAGTTTTTGCTTGTAAGCAGGAATCAGGAGGATAGAATTATGGTCAGATTCGCCAAATGGAGGGTGAGGTAGAGCTTTGTACGCATCTCTGTGTGTGGAGTATAGGTGGTCCAGAGTTTTCTTCCCCCTCTGGTTGCACATGTAACATGCTGGTAAAACTGATTGAAGTTTTCCTACATGAAAGTCCCCGGCCACTAGGAGCGCCGCTTCTGGGTGAGCGTTTTCTTGTTTGCTTATGGGCGTATAGTTGGTTGAGTGCGCTCTTAGTGCCAGCTTCATTCTCTGGTGGTAAATAGACGGCTACGTATAATATAGATGAGAACTCTCTTGGTAGATAGTGTGGTCTACAGCTTATCATAAGGTACTCTACCTCAGGCGAGCAATACCTTGAGACTTCTTTAATATTAGACATCGCGCACCAGCTGTTATTGACAAAAAGACACACACCCCCACCCCTCTTACCATACATAGCTTCTCTGTTCTGCCGGTGCATTGACAATCCCTCCAGCTCTATATTGTCCGTGTCGTCGTTCAGCCACTACTCTGTGAAACATAGGATATTACAGTTCATAATGTCCCGTTGGTAGGATAATCGTAATCATAGGTAATCGATTTCATTTTCCAATGATTGCACGTTAGCAAGTAGAACTGATGGCAGAAAGCAGACTGATCTGCGTCCTCTTTTCCTCTGTCTTTTCTTCAAGCAAATGACGGGGATCTGGATCTGTTCCTGGGAGTAGCAGTATATCTTTCTCTTCGGACTCGTTAAAGGAAAAAGCTTCTTCCAGTCTGTGGTGAGTAATAGAACTTCTGATGTACAGAAATCATCTTCGGTCATAAGAGACGGAAGCTGCAACATTATGTCAAAAATAAGTTACAGAAAATGCAAAAAATATATATAAAAAAATAGCACAATTGATTACGGGCATGTAAAACGTCAGCCATCCTCTTCGGCGCCATTTTAACCTCCAGACCCAGATTTAATTCACCTTCATGGGGTCAAATAGTCAGACTCCATCCTTTAACCTCTAAAATAGAACCCAGACCCCAGCCTTTAACCTCTAATATAGGACATAGACCCCAGCCTTTAACCCCTAATATAGAACCCAGACCCCAGCCTTTAACCACTAATATAGGACAGAGGCCCCAGCCTTTAACCTCTAATATAGGACCCAGATCCCAGCCTTTAACCTCTAATATAGGACCCAGACCCCAGCCTTTAACCTCTAATATAGGACCCAGGCCCCAGCCTTTAACCCTGAATATAGGACAGAGACCCCAGCCTTTAACCTCTTATATAGGACCCAGACCCCAGCCTTTAACCTCTAATATAGGACCTAGACCCCAGACTACAAAAGAGTCCTCTGAAGGGGGAGCCCCAGACTTTTGGTCCCCAGGACCTAAACCCAGCCCCAGACGTTAGCCCCTAGAACACCAGTATCCCTCCACCCTTACGGGGTCAAATCTCCCTGCAGTCAGGCCTCAGAACCAGGCCTCCAGACACCCCTGGGACTGCAGTGCTGAATCCATTAGAGACGTCTTACTCCTGGCCTGGTTTACATCCAGTCACATTAGAGACTTTGTCGGTCTCTTCTAACCCTCTATCATGGTTTACATCCAAGCACCTATTCATTTTCCCATGTAACTTATCCAGTAACAGGAACCTGATGGAGCCAGATGGCTGTGTGTGGGTGTTTGAGCGTGCGTGCGAGTGCATGCATGTGAGTGCGTGCGTGTGTGAGTGCGTGCGTGTGTGAGTGCGTGCGTGTGCGAGTGCGTGCGTGTGAGAGTGTGCGTGCGTGTGTGAGCGTGCGTGTGCGTGTGTGAGAGTGCATGCATGTGAGAGTGCGTGCGTGCGTGCGTGTGTGAGCGTGCGTGCGTATGAGTGCGTGCGTGCATGTGTGAGAGTGTGTGCGTGCGTGCGTGTGTGAACGTGCGTGTGCGTGTGTGAGAGTGCGTGCGTGTGTGAGAGCGCGTGTGCGTGTGTGCATGCTTGTGAGCTGACTGGTTCTACAGTTGGAGTGTATTTCTGTCTGTTTATGTCTCTCTCTGTCGTCCAGGGAAACCCAGATGTTTCAGATTACCGGTATAATCAATATTTGTTGTGTTTACAAACAACTCAGCGCTCTTTAGGATGATCGTGCTGTTATTGAGGCTCCCGAGTGGCGCAGCGGTCTAAGACACTGCATCTCAGTGCAAGAGGCGTCACTACAGTCCCTGGAGGATGGATATAGGTTTGGGTCTAGAGCTTTCCAATCTTTGGGCATCTCAGACGATACGAAAGAGAGGTTGAGAGGCTAGTAATAGGGGATGCAACAATTTCTGCGGATCATTTTAGAAAGATATTTTAAAAAAGAGAGGGTTCAGATTGTCTAGCCCGGCTGATTTGTAGGGTTCCAGATTTTGCAGCTCTTTCAGAACATCAGCTGTCTGGATTTGGGTGAAGGAGAAGTGGGGGGAGGGGGGCTTGTGCAAGTTTCTGCAGAGGTGCAGAGCTGTTGGTTGGGGTTGGAGTAGCTAGGTGGAAAGCATTGCCAGCCGTAAAAAAAGGCTTATTGAAATTCTTGATTACCGTAGATTTATCAGTGGTGACAGTGTTTCCTGTGCTCTTATTCTCCGTGGACTTTACAGTGTCCCAAAACTTTTGGGAATTAGTGCTACAGGATGCAAATTTCCATTTGAAAAAGCTAGCCTTACTTTTCCTAACTGACTGTGTATATTGGTTCGTGACTTCCCTGAAAAGTTGTATATCGCGGGGGCTATTCGATGCTAATGCAGTACGCCACAGGATTATTTGTGCTGGTCAAGGGCAGTCAAGTCTGGGGTGCACCAAGGGCTATATCTGTTCTTCGTTCCACATTTTTTGAATGTGGCATGCTTTTTTAAGATGGCGAGGAAAGCACTTTTCAAGAGCAACCAGGCATCCTCTACTGACGGGAGGAGGTCAATATCCTTCCAGGATACCAGGGCCAGGTCGATTAGAAAGGCCTGCTCACTGAAGTGTTTAAAGGAGCTTTTGACAATGATGAGGGGTGGTCGTTTGGTCGCAGACCCATTACGGACACAGGCAATGAGGCAGTGATCGCTGAGATCCTGGTTGAAAACAGCAGAGGTGTATTTACAGGGCAAGTTGGTCAGGATGATATCTATGAGGGTGCCCGTGGTTACAGATTTAGGGTTGTCCCTGGTAGGTTCCTTGATCATTTGTGTGAGGTTGAGGGCATCTAGCTTAGATTGTAGGACGGCCGGGGTGTTAAGCATATCCCAGTTTAGGTCACCTAACAATACAAACTCTGAAGATAGATGGGGGGCAATCAGTTCACATATGGTATCCAGAGCACAGCTGAGGGCTGAGGGGGGTCTATAACAAGCGACAACGGTGAGAGACTAATTTCTGGAAAGGTGCATTTTTAAAAGTAGAAGTTCAAATTGTTTGGGCACAGACCTGGATAGTATGACAGAACTCAGCAAGCTATCTCTGCAGTAGATTGCAACTCCACCCTCTTTGGCAGTTCTATCTTGTCGGAAAATGTTGTAGTTGGGGATGGAAATTTCAGAATTTTTGGTGGCCTTCCTAAGCCAGGATTCAGACACGGCTAGGACATCAGGGTTGGCGGAGTGTGCTAAAGCAGTGAATAAAACAAACTTAGGGAGGAGGCTTCTGATGTTAACATGCATGAAACCAAGGTTTTTACGGTTACAGAAGTCAACAAATGAGAGCGCTGGGGAATAGGTGTGGTGCTGGAGGCTACAGGGCCTGGGTTAACCTCTACATCTGTCACGTTCCTGACCTATTTCTGTTAGTTTGTTGTATGTGTTAGTTGGTCAGGACGTGAGTTTGGGTGGGCATTCTATGTTGTCTGTTTCTATGTTGGTTTAAGGGTTGCCTGGTATGGCTCTCAATTAGAGGCAGGTGTTTGGCGTTCCTCTAATTGGGAGTCATATTTAGGTAGGTTGTTTCACAGTGTTCGTGGTGGGTGGTTGTCTCCTGTGTCAGTGTTTGTCGCACCATACGGGACTGTTCGGTTTGTTTTGTACATCGTCATTTTGTGTAGTCTATTTTCCCTGTTTGTGCGTTCTTCGTGTTTAATGTAAGTTCGTCGTCCAGGTCTGTCTACTCCGTTTGTTGTTTTGTTAGTTATAGTGAAGTTCGTGTTTTTTCGTCTTGTCTTTAAATAAATTATGTGTTCACAACCCGCTGCGCCTTGGTTCCATCACTACTCCTCCTTTTCGGTTGAAGAGGAGGAGGACTACCGTTACATCACCAGAGCAACAGAGGAGGAGTAGGATAAGGGTTCGGCTAAAGGCTATAAGAACTGGTCGTCTAGTGCGTTGGGAACAGAGAATAAAAGGAGCAGATTTCTGGGTGTGGTAGAATAGATTCAGGGCTTAATGTACAGACAAGGGTATGGTAGGATGTGAGTACAGTGGAGGTAAATCTAGGCATTGAGTGACGATGAGAGCGGTTGCATCTCTGGAGGCACCAGTTAAGGCAGGTGAGGTCTCCGCATGAGTGGAGGGTGAAACTAAAGAGCTATCTAAGGCATTTAGGGTGGGGCTGGGTGTCTACAGTGAAATAAAACAATAATAACTAACCTAAACAGCAATAGACAAGGCATATTGACATTAGGGAGAGGCATGTGTAGCCGAGTGATCATAGGGTCCAATGAGCAGCAATAGGTGAGTCAGAGAGCCGTTCGGTAGTTGCTACTACGCTAGGCAAGCTGGAGGCACGGCGATTCAGAAAGCTAGCGGGCCGGGGCCAGCAGATGGGTCTTCGGCGACGTCGCAATGGAAAAGCCTGTTGAAACCACCTCGGACGATTACCCTCGGCAGACCAGTCATGATGGATCGGCGGGGCTCTGTGTCGGCAATAAAGGGTCTAGGCCAATTGTCTAAAGAGGTATTATGGCCCAAGAATTAGCTGGTAGACCTCTTCGGCTAGCCGGGAGATGGGCCTAGCTCGAGCCTAGCTTAAGGCTAACTGGTTCTTGCTTCGGGACAGAGATGTTAGCCAGGAGTAGCCACTCGGATAGCAGCTAGCTAGCTGCGGTGATCCGGATTAATGGTCCGGAGCTTGTGGTAGGAATCCGGTAGAGAAAAAGCAGTCCGATATGCTCTGGGTTGATATCGCGCTGTGCAGACTGACAGGTATTGACCGAACTGAGGCTGGTTGGTGTCTGTGAAGACCGCTAGCAGTGGCTAACTGACTACTAGCTAGTTAGTAGCTAGTAGCTAGTTAGCTGGCTAGCTTCTGATGGGGGTTCCGGTTCTAAAGTATAAAAATAGCAGATCCGTACCACATTGGGTGAGGCGGGTTGCAGGAGAGTATATTCAGTCCATAGATGGAAAATTAGATTAAAATATATCTGGGAAAAAAACGAGGAAAACGATTATTTACACGGGACAAGACAAACACACATCTGACTGCTACGCCATCTTGGATACATAGATATCCCCCCCCCTCTCTTTTTACACTGCTGCTACTCGCTGTTTATTATCTATGCATATTCACTTTACAAATTACCTCGACTAACCTGTACCCCCACACATTGACTCAGTACCGGTAACCCCTGTATATAGCCTCGTTATTGTAATTGTCATTTTCTTGTTACTTTTTGATTTGATTTGGGGTTTTTTACATTTTATTTTGTGAATATTTTCTTAACTTTATTTCTTGAACTGCATTGTTGGTTGAGGGCTTGTAAGTAAGGAATTCATGGCGAGGTCTACACCTGTTGTATTCGGCGCATTTGAAATATTCAGACCCTTTGCTATTTTGCTAACTCGAAATTGAGCTCAGGTGCATCCTGTTTCCATTGAACATCCTTGAGATGTTTCTACAACTTGAATGGAGTCCATCTGTGGTAAATTCAATTGATTGGACATCGTTTGGAAAGGCACAGTTGACAGTGCATGTCAAAGCAAAAACCAAGCCATGAGGTCAAAGGAATTGTCCGTAGAGTTCTGAGAAAGGATTGTGTCGAGGCACAGACCTAGGGAAGGGTATCAAAAACTTTCTGCAGTATTGAAGGTCCCCAAGAACGCAGTGGCCTCCATTGTTCTTAAATGGAAGAAGTTTGGAACCACCAAGGCTCTTCCTAGTGCTGGCCAAACTGAGCAATCGGGGTAGAGGGCCTTGATCAGGGGGTAATGTTTGCAGCGGCAGGGACTGGGAGACTAGTCAGGATCGAGGGAAAGATGAACGGAGCAAAGTACAGAGAGATCCTCGATGAAAGACTTCTCCATAGTGCTCAGAACCTCAAACTTGGGTGAAGGTTCACCTTCCAACAGGAAAACAACCCTAAGCACACAGCCAAGACAACGCAGGAGTGGCTTCAGGAAAAGTCTCTGAATGTTCTTGAGTGGCCCAGCCAGAGCCCGGACTTGGACCCAATCGAACATCTCTGGAGAGACCTGTAAATGACTGTGCAGCGACGCTCCCCATCCAACCTGACAGAGCTTGAGAGGATCTGCAGAGAAGAAATGGAAGAAACTGTCAAGACTTCCACCGAGGTGGCTCCTCTCCCTGTTCGGGCGGCGCTCCGCGGTCGTCGTCGCCGGCCTACTAGCTGCCACCGATCCATTTTTCCTTTTCGTTTGTGTCTCTCTGTGTTGTTTACACCTGTGTCCTATTAGTTGATTTCGATGGGTTTATTTACCTCCGCTGCCTGTGAGTCTTTGTGCGGGATTGTTTTGCTGTGGTTACTGTGTTAGGGGAGCGTGTCTGCACCACGGGGGTTTTCTTTCACACGGCAGTTGTACCGGTTTGGTATGTGTGTAGGAGTATCGTTTATTTTCCCTGTGTGTGGCGACCTCGTTTGGGCATATCCCCCCCCCATGTGGTTGCTCAGTTAGGACTTCGGGAATAAACTATTGTGCCACTGGGACTTCCTTGCTCTCCTGCTCCTGATTCCTGCACCTCCCTCCCTTAAGGAGGCACTTAACAGAAACTCCCCAAATACAGGTGTGCCAAGCTTGTAGCGTCATACCCAAGAAGACTCGAGGATGTAATCGCTGCAAAAGGTGCTTCGACAAATTACTGAAAAGGGTATGAAAGGGTATGAATACTTTTGTAAATGTGATATTTAATACATTTTAGAATGAGGCTGTAACCTCACAAAATGTGGAAAAAGGTCAAGGTGTCTGAATACTTTCCGAATACGCATCTGTTGTTTTTTAATGTTGGGGCTTGTCTTCCATTTCTGGAAGTGTCACACAAACCCAAAGTGTTCTTTAACTTCTTTCACGTTGTAATGACGGTCCGAGAGAATAAACAACCAACATAATGTTAGAATGTCTGCGTCATAATGGTTTAACCATTAACCATCTGTCTCCAAATATCCATGGCCTTTGTGACTAACGTGATAAACTTCACAAATAAAGGCTTCAACTTTTTCCTCTTTTTTTTCTCCCAGCATCCTTTACCTACTGTCCTCAATGCTGCTATTCTCCATCTGGAATGAAACAAATCATAAGCATCAGTGGATTTGAATACATTCTAGACCCATGGTTTTCCTCTTACCTTGGATGGATAGATGTAAAAACACGTCTCTAGCGGACGGTAAATCCCAGGTTATTTCCAGTGTTGACTCAGAATGTGTTTGGCAGATTTAGGAGCGTTAGGTCACCGCTTTTCACTAATAGAGCCTGTAGCCTTGGACATGCCTGAGTGGAACAATGACTCAGAGAGAGAGGCAGGGAGGGAGGGAGGGAAGGAGAGAGAGTGCGAGAGAGAGGGAGGGAGAGAGGCACAACAGGAGGGGGAGAGAGGGAGTGGGATAGAGAGCGAGAGAGCAGGAGTGAGGGAGAGACAGAGCAGGAGAGAGGGGGGAGGGAGGCACAGCAGGAGGGGAGAGAGGGTGTGGGATAGAGAGTGAGAGAGAGAGGGAGGGAGGCACAACAGGAGGGGAGAGAGGGAGTGGGATAGAGAGCGAGAGAGAGAGGGAGGGAGGCACAACAGGAGGGGAGAGAGGGAGTGGGATAGAGAGCGAGAGAGCAGGAGTGAGGGAGAGACAGAGCGGGAGAGAGGGAGAACAAGGGATTTCCCTTGAAACACAGGACAGAACAGCTCTTTGCTGCAGATATTCACACTAAAACAACATGTCTGGGAGCAGAGGGTAAAGGAAATCTCCATGTAGTGCCAAAGCTCCCACACACACACACACACACACACACACACACACACACACACACACACACACACACACACACACACACACACACACACTTCATAGTCCATCTATTCTGTGTCCTCAAATCATTCACCTACCACCGAGGGACTAGAGAGACATCTGTCCAGATCATTCATCCACCTACTGTATCCAGCCAACTATTCTGCCTCAGTTGTATCATCCATCCACCCACTAAACCCACCCTTCCTGTATCCACCCACTCAACCCATCCTCCCTCTATCCACCCACTCCGACAGCTAAAGCGGTATGAGGCAGTATAGAGCAGTAGAGAGCAGCAAAGAGCAGCATAGAGCATCATAGAGCAGTAGACTACAGTATAGAGCAGTAAACTACAGTAGAGAGCAGTAGACTACAGTAGAGAGCAGTAGACTACAGTATGGAGCAGTAGACTACAGTATAGAGCAGCATAGAGCAGTAGAGTACTGTATAGAGCAGTAGACTACAGTAGAGAGCAGCATAGAGCAGTAGAGTACTGTATAGAGCAGTAGACTACAGTATAGAGCAGTAAACTACAGTAGAGAGCAGTAGACTACAGTATAGAGCAGTAGACTACAGTATAGGGCAGTAGACTACAGTATAGAGCAGCATAGATCAGTAGACTACAGTATAGAGCAGTAGACTACAGTATAGAACAGTATAGAGCAGTAGACTACAGTATAGAGCAGTATTGAGCAGCATAGAGCAGTAGACTACAGTATAGGGGAAGGATAGACCAGTAGACTACAGTATAGAGCAGTAGACTACAGTATAGAGCAGCATAGAGCAGTAGACTACAGTATAGAGCAGCATAGAGCAGTAGACTACAGTATAGAGCAGTAGACTACAGTATAGAACAGTATAGAGCAGTAGACTACAGTATAGAGCAGTAGACTACAGTATAGAGCAACAAAGAGCAGTAAACTACAGTATAGAGCAGTAGACTACAGTATAGAACAGTATAGAGCAGTAGACTACAGTATAGAACAGTATAGAGCAGTAGACTACAGTATAGAGCAGTATATAGCAGTAGACTACAGTATAGAGCAGCATAGAGCAGTAAACTACAGTATAGAGCAGTAGACTACAGTATAGAGCAGTATAGAGCAGTAGACTACAGTAGAGAGCAGTAGACTACAGTATAGAGCAGTAGAGTACAGTATAGAGCAGCATAGCGCAGTAGACTTTAGTATAGAGCAGCATAGAGCAGTAGACTACAGTATAGAGCAGTAGACTACAGTATAGAACAGTATAGAGCAGTAGACTACAGTATAGAGCAGTATAGAGCAGTAGACTACAGTATAGAGCAGCATAGAGCAGTAGACTACAGTATAGAGCAGTAGACTACAGTATAGAGCAGTATAGAGCAGTAGACTACAGTAGAGAGCAGTAGACTACAGTATATAGCAGTATTGAGCAGCATAGAGCAGTAGACTACAGTATAGGGGCAGGATAGAGCAGTAGACTACAGTATAGAGCAGTAGACTACAGTATAGATCAGCATAGAGCAGTAGACTACAGTATAGAGCAGCACAGAGCAGTAGACTACAGTATAGAGCAGTAGACTACAGTATAGAGCAGTAGACTACAGTATAGAGCAGTAGACTACAGTATAGAGCAGTATAGAGCAGTAGACTACAGTATAGAGCAGCATAGAGCAGTAAACTAAAGTATAGAGCAGTAGACTACAGTATAGAACAGTATAGAGCAGTAGACTACAGTATAGAGCAGTATAGAGCAGTCGACTACAGTATAGAGCAGCATAGAGCAGTAAACTACAGTATAGAGCAGTAGACTACAGTATAGAGCAGTATAGAGCAGTAGACTACAGTAGAGAGCAGTAGAGTACAGTATAGAGCAGTAGACTACAGTATAGAGCAGCATAGAGCAGTAGACTACAGTATAGAGCAGCATAGAGCAGTAGACTACAGTATAGAGCAGTAGACTACAGTATAGAACAGTATAGAGCAGTAGACTACAGTATAGAGCAGTATAGAGCAGTAGACTACAGTATAGAGCAGCATAGAGCAGTAGACTACAGTATAGAGCAGTAGACTACAGTATAGAGCAGTAGACTACAGTATAGTGCAGCATAGAGCAGTAGGCTACAGTATGGAGCAGTAGACTACAGTAGAAAGCAGTAGACTACAGTAGAGAGCAGTAGACTACAGTATAGAGCAGCATAGAGCAGTAGACTACAGTATGGAGCAGTAGAGAGCAGTAGACTACAGTATGGAGCAGTATAGAGCAGTAGATTACAGTATAGAGCAGTAGACTGCAGTATAGAGCAGTATAGAGCAGTAGACTACAGTATAGAGCAGTAGACTGCAGTATAGAGCAGTAGACTACAGTATAGAGCAGCATAGAGCAGTAGACTACAGTATGGAGCAGTATAGAGCAGTAGATTACAGTATAGAGCAGTAGACTGCAGTATAGAGCAGTATAGAGCAGTAGACTACAGTATATAGCAGCATAGAGCAGCAGACTACAGTATAGAGCAGTAGACTACAGTATAGAGCAGCATAGAACAGTAGGCTAGAGTATAGAGCAGTAGACTGCAGCATAGAGCAGTAAATTACAGTATAGAGCAGTATAGAGCAGTAGACTACAGCATGGAGTAGTATAGAGCAGTAGACTACAGTAGAGAGCAGTAGACTACAGTAGAGAGCAGTAGACTACAGTATGGAGCAGTAGACTACAGTATAGAGCAGCATAGAGCAGTAGGCTACAGTATGGAGCAGTAGACTGCAGTATGGAGCAGTAGACTACAGTAGAGAGCAGTAGACTACAGTGGAGAGCAGTAGACTACAGTATAGAGCAGTAGACTACAGTATAGGGCAGTAGACTACAGTAGAGAGCAGTAGATTACAGTAGAGAGCAGTAGACTACAGTATAGAGCAGTAGACTACAGTATAGAGCAGTAGCCTACAGTATAGAGCAGCATAGAGCAGTATAGAGCAGTAGACTGCAGCATAGAGCAGTAGACTACAGTATAGAGCAGCATAGAGCAGTAGACTACAGTATGGAGCAGTATAGAGCAGTAGATTACATTATAGAGCAGCATAGAGCAGTAGACTACAGCATGGAGCAGTATAGAGCAGTAGACTACAGTATAGAACAGTATATTACAGTATAGAGCAGTATATTACAGTATAGAGCAGCAGACTGCAAGTTACAGAGAATGTTGTCTGTCTATGTCCCAAATGGCACCCTATTCCCTATTTTAGTGCACTGCTTTTGCCACAGGGCTCTGGTCAAAAGTAGTGCACTATATAGGGAATAGGGTGCCACAGGGCTCTGGTCAAAAGTAGTGCACTATATAGGGAATAGGGCGCCATTTGGAACACAAGGGTCTGACATCATGTCCAGATTCAATCTAATGCATTCAACCTGCGTTGATTCTTTTCATGTTCCTCCTCTAGCCTTGATCCCAGATGCAGAGAATCAAATCAAAGCGTGTCTGGGATGTTTGATGAGAGGCAGGGACGAGGGCCAAACCGCAGTCACAGCCCCGCGGGGAGAAATGGACACAACGATGACGATGATTGGATTGCTGGTGTTTTCGCAACCATGAAGAAAACTTCCCATGGCAACAGCATACTGCTGCTGACATTTTGTTTTCATATCACACACACACACACGCGTACGCGCACGCGCACGCACACGCACACGCACACGCACACACACGCAGTCATACACACACACACACACACACACGCACACACGCAGTCACACACACACACACACACACACACACACACACACACACACATCATAAAGCTTGTGGTCTCGTCTCCGGCCCCCCATAATCTAGCAGCATTGTGTGCCCCCCTCACCACCATCAAATTCAACTACATTATCTGTCCTGTTTTAAACGAATAAACTCCACTTCCCATAATGACTGTCATGACTAGTTTGTCATTGAGAGAGTTGATCAGGGTGGTTCTTTTTCTTCTCTTTCCATGTATTTATAGTGGCTTGTTTGAAGATGTTGGTCGGTCTCGTTCCGTCATGGGAGAAAGAAATGTCCGTCAAAAGAAGCTACAATTCATAACATTCTTTAGCTGAGATCTAGATTACTTCCCAAATGGCAATACATTCCCTATCTAGTACACTACTTTCGACCAGAGCCCTATTCCCTATCTAGTACACTACTTTCGACCAGAGCCCTATTCCCTATCTAGTGCACTACTTTTGACCAGAGCCCTATTCCCTATCTAGTGCACTACTTTTGACCAGAGCCCTATTCCCTATCTAGTACACTACTTTTGACCAGAGCCCTATTCCCTATATAGTACACTACTTTCGACCAGAGCCCTAATCCCTATCTGGTGCACTACTTTCGACCAGAGCCCTATTCCCTATATAGTACACTACTTTCGACCAGAGCCCTATTCCCTATCTAGTGCACTACTTTTGACCAGAGCCCTATTCCCTATATAGTGCACTACTTTTGACCAGAGCCCTATTCCCTATATAGTGCACTACTTTTGACCAGAGCCCTATTCCCTATCTAGTGCACTACTTTCGACCAGAGCCCTATTCCCTATATAGTGCACTACTTTTGACCAGAGCACTATGGGCCTTGTTCAAAAGAAGTGCATATGGAATAGAGTGCAATTTAGGAATCCTTGATTCTACAGAACAGAGAGAAGAGAGGAATCAGGAAGTCAACATCAGGAATATAGAGAGGAATCAGGAAGTCAACATCAGGAATATAGAGAGGAATCAGGAAGTCAACATCAGGAATATAGAGAGGAATCAGGAAGTCAACACCAGGACTCAGGAAGTCAACACTTGGCTGACTGCCTGATACACAATAACTTTAGTTCTTATATTTCATTACATCCAGATTACAGTCTTATAATGCTTTATCATCGACTTCAGGATTTTAGCAGGACTTCGTGGAGACGTATCTGTATCTGTCTGGGGACCTTCTCTGTTGTTGATTACTGCAGCCTCATTTGATAATCAACTGTGGCATTCACAACAACCTAACAGGCCTCAATGATCACAATGAATTACCTCTGTTGGTTAGCTTTAGCATCTATGCTAGCTCGACTGGGAGAGTGATTTGATTTTACAGCCAGGCGGGATGGGTGGGTGTAAACCAAGATGTTGAAAGTGTTAGATTTAGTAGCCTGCATCCAGTAAGTCACCCTTCCATTGTCTCCCTCACTGCTCTCTCTCTCTCACTCTCTCCTCCTCTCCCTCCCCCCTCTCTCCCTGCCTATTCTTCACTGCATACATCTGTAACAGCTCAGGGTCCAGTGGGTTGGATCCGCTTTGTAAAAGGCCCTGAACACTATGACAAGAAAAGAAAGAGCTGGACTGAGCCATAGACTGTTAGAGTGTAGCAGACCAGAGTAGGACAGAGTGCACCTCTCTAACCCACAGCTCTGTCAGGGCAGCAGGTGGTCTGGCTAGTGGGACAGGCTGTCCCTATATGAGACCTTTTTTTGGCTCCAGTTAGAACCCTATTGGGTTCCATGTAGAACCCTCTGTGGGAAGGGTTCCACACGAAACTCAAAAGGGTTCTACTGTCACAATACAGAGGCGGATGCAAGATGCAAGCAACGATGGTTTAACGAAAATAGTTTACAGTATCCACAGGACAGACAGAATATACTCAGACAGAATCCAACCCAGGGCCTAGGGCACATCCTCTGATGATAGCGTGCTGAGAAATCCAAGGGAGTGAGTCCGGCTGGGTAGGAAGGAGCACAGCAGATAATCCCCACAAGGGCTGAGAGACAATGAGCACTGACACACGACACAACCTCAGGGAAGAAACAACGATCTGACAACAAGAAACACAGGTTACAGAACATATAAAGGGGAAGATAATTAATTCCAGCTGGCGCAGACAATCAGGCCAAGATTGGGAACCACGCCCACACAAACACAGGAGAGAGAGAGAGAGAGAGCGAGAGAGCGAGAGCGAGATAGAGAGAGAAAAGAGAAAAGAGAGAGTGAGGCAGTGGATTCATGAACCGTGACAATACCCCCCCCTAGGAACGCCTCTTGGCGTTCCCAGACAAATTTACCTGTCGATTGAAATCATCGATAAGGGAGTGATCCAGAATGTCCCTAGCGGGTACCCAACTTCTCTCCTCCGGACCGTAACCCTCCCAGTCTACCAGGTACTGGAATCCGCGTCCCCTCCTTCTCGAGTTCAAAATCCGATTGACAGAAAAGGTGGTCTCCCCATCAACAAGTCGTGGCGGCGGGGGAACCGGGACCGGCGGGTTAATGCGTGCCTGAAACACCGGTTTTATCTTGGACACATGGAAGGTAGGATGAATTCTCCTATACGCCGGAGGAAGCTTGAGCCGGACCGCCACCGGACTAATGATCCTGGTGACCCTGAACGGCCCGATAAATTTGGGGGCAAGCTTGTTAGAAACGGATCGGAGTGGAATGTTCTTCGTGGAAAGCCACACTCTTTGTCCAACAACGTATACCGGAGGCTTCGACCGGTGGCGATCGGCCTTAGCCTTGGTGCGCGCCCCCACCCGGAGGAGAGTCTCACGGGCTCTGCTCCATACGTGACGGCACCTCTGGATGAAAGCGTGAGCGGAGGGAACAGTGACCTCGGACTCTGTACTGGGAAAGATAGGTGGCTGGTAACCTAAACTACACTCAAACGGAGAGAGACCCGTGGCTGCCACTGGCAACGAATTGTGAGCGTACTCAACCATAGAGAGTTGTTGACTCCAGGAAGAGGGGTTCTTAGAAACCAAACATCGCAACACTCTCTCCAAATCTTGGTTGGCCCTCTCCGTTTGACCGTTGCTCTGGGGATGAAACCCTGAAGAAAGACTGACACTTGCTCCCAGTAACCTACAAAACTCCTGCCAAAACTTGGACACAAATTGGGGCCCACGGTCAGAAACTACGTCCATCGGCAGGCCATGTAAGCGAAAGACATGATCCACGACCGTTACCGCTGTTTCCTTGGCAGATGGTAATTTAGGCAAGGGAATAAAATGAGCCGCCTTCGAGAACCGGTCCACCACAGTCAAAACAACCGTCTTGCCCTGGGAGGGCGGGAGACCGGTAACAAAATCTAGCGCGATGTGGGACCAGGGTCTCGAAGGGACCGACAGCGGTTGGAGTAACCCATCTGGGGGTCGATTAGAACTCTTCCCAGTGGCACAAACCGAGCAAGCCAAGACAAAACTGTGAATGTCACGAGCCATCAGCGGCCACCAAAAGCGTTGCTTCACTAAAAAGCTAGTACGGCTGACTCCTGGATGACACGCTACGTTGGAGCAATGCCCCCACCGAATAACATCGGACCGACACCCCTCCGGCACAAACAACCGATTAGGCGGACAACCGGGCGGAGGCGTTACCC
Organism: Salvelinus fontinalis; assembly: GCF_029448725.1. NCBI lineage: Eukaryota > Metazoa > Chordata > Actinopteri > Salmoniformes > Salmonidae > Salvelinus > Salvelinus fontinalis. The sequence continues at coordinate 15,671,457 of NC_074693.1, forward strand.
CTTCTAAGGCCGTTCTGACCCTCGATTCAACCTCCCATATAAGTGTGGAGACCACTAGGGTCCTGGGTAGGATGCACTCGGGAGTGGATGGGCGTTCGGAATGGTCAAAAATACGAGAAAGGGAATCGGGTTTGACATTCTTGGAACCCGGGCGATACGAGAGAGAGAAGTCAAAACGTCCGAAAAAGAGTGCCCACCGCGCCTGCCTGGAGTTGAGTCTCTTGGCTGTTCTGATATATTCCAAATTCTTGTGATCGGTCCAAACTATAAAAGGTACCCCCGAACCCTCTAACCAATGGCGCCACTCCTCCAATGCTAACTTTACTGCCAACAACTCTCTGTTGCCAATGTCGTAGTTGCGTTCCGCAGGTGATAACCGATGGGAAAGGAACGCGCAAGGGTGCATCTTGTTGTCAGATGCGGCACGTTGGGAAAGTACCGCACCTACCCCCACCTCTGAAGCGTCCACCTCCACCACGAACTGACGCGAGGGATCGGGAGCTATGAGGATGGGGGCCGAAACAAAGCGGCTCTTGAGTTTGACGAATGCAGCCTCGGCTGTATCGGTACACCTGAACGTCACTCTGGGGGAGGTTAAGGCGGTAAGGGAAGCGACTATCTGGCTAAAGTTGCGAACAAAACGCCGGTAGAAATTGGCGAATCCCAGAAACCTCTGTAGGGCCTTACGGGAATCTGGGCTTGGCCACTCCACCACAGCCTTAATCTTGTCAGGATCCATGCGAATACCCTCAGTCGAGACGATGTAACCTAGGAATGGAACGGATTGTGCATGAAAAATGCATTTCTCCGCCTTGACAAAAAGTCCATTCTCCAACAACCTCTGGAGCACTCGTCTGACGTGCTGAACGTGTTCCTGGAGAGAAGAAGAAAAAATCAGTATGTCATCCAGGTAAACATATATGAACTGATCAATCATATCTCTCAGCACGTCATTGACGAGTGCCTGGAAAACCGCTGGGGAGTTGGATAGCCCAAAAGGCATGACCAAATATTCAAAGTGCCCTCTGGGGGTGTTAAACGCGGTCTTCCATTCGTCCCCCCTCCTTATGCGAACCAAATGATATGCATTACGTAAATCCTACTTAGTGAACACGGATGCTCCCTGTAACCTTTCAAAGGCTGAGGACATCAACGGTAAGGGATAGGTATTCTTCACTGTGATGTTATTCAACCCACGGTAATCAATGCAAGGACGCAGAGATCCGTCCTTCTTTCCCACAAAGAAGAACCCCGCCCCTGCTGGAGAAGAGGAAGGACGAATGAATCCAGATGCCAGAGAATCAGAGATGTATCTCTCCATAGCCTCCCTCTCAGGAACAGAGAGTGAATATAACTTGCCTTTAGGCGGAGACTCACCTGGCAATAATTCTATTGCACAGTCATAGGGACGATGCGGAGGAAGAGAAGCAGCACGGGACTTACTGAACACCTCCTTCAGGTCGAGGTATTCAACGGGCACGTTAGACAAATCCACTGCCTCCTCTAGAAACACAGAATCAGACACAGATGAACAAGCAGACACTAAACAGGACTCAAGACACTTGTTACTCCACATGGATATAGAGTTATGACCCCAGTCAACTCTGGGGTTGTGTTGGGTGAGCCAAGGGTGGCCGAGAACTAATGGTGCAAGGGGTGAGTCCATGAGTAGAAATGATAGTGTCTCAGTGTGATTGCCAGAAGTGATGAGTGTGATAGGTTCAGTGGTGTGAGATATGTTGGGGAGTTCTTGACCATTGAGAGCGTTGACGGATATCTTGTGCGTGAGTGAGGTGATAGGAATCTGGAGCTTGTGAGCGAGCTTGAAGTCCATGAAATTACCCTCTGCTCCTGAGTCCAGTAAAGCTTGGGTGTCGTGCGTGTGGGTGGCCCATCTTAGTCTTACCGGGAGGAGAGTAGATGATGAGGTCTTCTCTGTGGTGACACCACCCGATAGTAGCCTCATACTTACTACCGGGCCTGATCTTTTACCGGGCAGGAGTGGATAAAGTGGCCCGCTCTACCACAGTAGAGACAGAGTCCTTGTGATCTCCGCCTCTCCCTCTCCTCCCGGGAGAGGCGAGCTCTCCCCAGCTGCATGGGTTCGTGAGCGGAGGCTGAACTGACCGTGTTCCCGCCGCTGGTATGCCAGCCCTCCGTGTCGTTATACGGTCTGTTAGGGCATGCTCGGCGGCCAATACGACTCAGACGAGCATCGACCCTCAAGGCTAGTTCCACTAGTCCATTTAAACTCCTGGGAAGGTCCAGAACATAGATCTCCTTCTGGATCCGGTCCCCCAGCCCATGCAGGAACATGTCCCACTACGCCTCCTCGTTCCACTGACACTCTGCGGCCAGAGTGCGGAATTGGATGGAGTATTCCGATACTGAACGGTCTCCTTGGCGAAGGTCAGATCGTTCTGTCACAATACAGAGGCGGATGCAAGATGCAAGCAACGATGGTTTAATGAAAATAGTTAACAGTATCCACAGGACAGACAGAATATACTCAGACAGAATCCAACCCAGGGCCTAGGGCACATCCTCTGATGATAGCGTGCTGAGAAATCCAAGGGAGTGAGTCCGGCTGGGTAGGAAGGAGCACAGCAGATAATCCCCACAAGGGCTGAGAGACAATGAGCACTGACACACGACACAACCTCAGGGAAGAAACAACGATCTGACAACAAGAAACACAGGTTACAGAACATATAAAGGGGAAGATAATTAATTCCAGCTGGCGCAGACAATCAGGCCAAGATTGGGAACCACGCCCACACAAACACAGGAGAGAGAGAGAGAGATAGCGAGAGAGAGAGAGAGAGAGAGAGAGAGAGAGAGAGAGATAGAGAGAGAGAGAGAAAAGAGAGAGTGAGGCAGTGGATTCATGAACCGTGACATCTACATGGAAGCCAAAAGGGTTCTACACGGAACTCAAAATGGTTCTACACGGAACCCAAAAGGGTTCTACCTGGAACAAAATAGGGTTATTCAAAGGGTTCTCATACGGGCACACCAAAAGAACCCTTTTAGGTTCTAGAAAGCAAAAATGTTTCTAAGAGTGTACTGTAGGATTGTTGGCTGGTTCTGTTCACTTCAGAAGGCCCGAATGTGTGATTTATCTGTGTGCGCTGACGAGTAGAATCAACAGCATCAACAACAATGCCCCTCCTATCCTAAATCAACTCAAATTTTATTGGTCACATACACGTGCTTAGCAGATGTTATTGCGGGTGTAGCGAAATGCTTCTGCTTCTAGCTCCGACAGTGCAGTAATATCTAACAAATTACACAACATAAACCCAATGCACACACATCTAAGTAGGAATGAATTAGGACTATATGCATACATGGACGAGCGGTGTCAGAGCGGAACGGACTAAGATACCGTAGAAGTATAGAAAATGGAATATACAGTCGTGGCCAAAAGTTTTGAGAATGACACAAATATTAACTTCCACAAAGTTTGCTGCTTCAGTGTCTTTAGATATTTTTGTCAGATGTTACTATGGAATACTGAAGTATAATTACAAGCATTTCATAAGTGTCAAAGGCTTTTATTGACAATTACATGAAGTTGATGCAAAGAGTCAATATTTGCAGTGTTGACCCTTCTTTTTCAAGACCTCTGCAATCCGCCCTGGCATGCTGTCAATTAACTTCTGGGCCACATCCTGACTGATGGCAGCCCATTCTGGCATAATCAATGCTTGGAGTTTGTCAGAATTTGTGGGTTTTTGTGTGTCCACCTGCCTCTTGAGGATTGACCACAAGTTCTCAATGTGATTAAGGTCTGGGGAGTTTCCTGGCCATGGATCCAAAATATCGATGTTTTGTTCCCCGAGCCACTTAGTTATCACTTTTGCCGTATGGCAAGGTGCTCCATCATGCTGGAAAAGGCATTGTTCTTCACCAAACTGTTCCTGGATGGTTGGGAGAAGTTGCTCTCAGAGGATGTGTTGGTACCATTCTTTATTCATGGCTGTGTTCTTAGGCAAAATTGTGAGTGAGCCCACTCCCTTGGCTGAGCAGCAACCCCACACATGAATGGTCTCAGGATGCTTTACTGTTGGCATGACACAGGACTGATGGTAGCGCTCACCTTGTCTTCTCCGGACAAGCTTTTTTCCAGATGCCCCAAACAATCGGAAAGGGGATTCATCAGAGAAAATGACTTTACCCCAGTCCTCAGCAGTCCAATCCCTGTATCTTTTGCAGTATATCAGTCTGTCCCTGATGTTTTTTCTGGAGAGAAGTGGCTTCTTTGCTGCCCTTCTTGACACCAGGCCATCTTCCAAATGTCTTCGCCTCACTGTGCGTGCAGATGCACTCACACCTGCCTGCTGTCATTCCTGAGCAGGCTCTGTACTGGTGGTGCCCCAATCCTGCAGCTGAATCAACTTTAGGAGACGGTCCTGGCGCTTGCTGGACTTTCTTGGGCACCCTGAAGCCTTCTTCACAACAATTGAACCGCTCTCCTTGAAGTTCTTGATGATCCGATAATTGCTTGATTTAGGTGCAATCTTACTGGCAGCAATATCCTTGCCTGTGAAGCCCTTTTTGTGCAAGGCAATGATGACGGCACGTGTTTCCTTGCAGGCAACCATGGTTGACAGAGGAAGAACAATGAGTCCAAGCACCACCCTCCTTTTGAAGCTTCCAGTCTGTTATTCAAACTCAATCAGCATGACAAAGTGATCTCCAGCCTTGTCCTCGTCAACACTCATACCTGTATTAACGAAAGAATCACTGACATGATGTCAGCTGGTCCTTTTGTGGCAGGGCTGAAATGCAGTGGAATTTTTTGGGGGGGGATTCAGTTAATTTGCATGGCAATAGGGACTTTGCAATTCATTGCAATTCATCTGACCACTCTTCATAACATTCTGGAGTATATGCAAATTGCCATCATACAAACTGAGGCAGCAGACTTTGTGAAAATGTATATTTGTGTCATTCTCAAAACTTTTTGCCACGACTGTACATCTGAGATGAGTAATGCAAGATATGTAAACATTATTAAGTGACTAAGATACCATAGAATAGTGTAGAATACAGTATATACATATGAGATGAGTAATGCCAGGTATGTAAACATCATTAAGGTGACTAGTGTTCCATTCCTTAAAGTGGCCAGTGTTTCCTAGTCTATGTCCTATAGGGCAGCAGCATCTGATGTGCTGGAGATGTCTGTTTAACAGTCAGTGGTGTAGTATAGAATACAATACAATATATACATATGATATGGGTGATGCAATATGTAAACACATCCATTTATTAAAGTGGCCAGTGATTTGAGTCTGTATGTTGGCAGCCTCTCTATGTTAGTGATGTCTGTTTAACAGTCTGATGGCCTTGAGATAGAAGCTGTTTTTCAGTCTCTCGGTCCCAGCTTTGATGCACCTGTACTGACCTCACCTTCTGGATTGTAGTGGGGTGAACAGGCAGTGGCTCGGGTGGTTGATGACCTTGATGATTTTTTTGGCCTTCCTGTGACATCGGATGCTGTAGGTGTCCTGGAGGGCAGGTAGTTTGCCCTTTTCTATTGGTTCCCTTGAGTTTTCCAAAGTTCTAGAAGCATTGAGGAAGGCTGAAAAAATAGGCATTTGTTTGTTATTAATCACAAAAGTGGTTTTCAAACCTCTTTCTACGTATCCCAGAGTACATCTTGCTGGCTTCCCCTCTCTGTCCCCTCCGTTTCTCTGCCAGTGTGCGTCTCTGTCTTGGTATCTTTCTGCGTCTCCCTCCGACTCGCTCCCTCTCTGCTCTACAATATGACACCATGTGTTTTTAATTATTATCTGGACAGGTACCTCAGATCAGCTGTTAGATATGGAGCTGGTCGCTGAAGGCAGAACTGTTCTACCTTTTACATTACCACACGGTTGGTTTTATTTGGAACTAATAGCCACTCTGACATGTCTCAGACATGCAGGAAACAGGGACTTGAAAAAAACAACAACATTGTTATTGTTATGACTCATTGATTAAAAACCCTGTAGCTAACTCTGCAAATAGCACTGCTGGGTGATTTGAAAAGTCACAGTCAATCAAAATGTTTTTTAATCTTAATTTACAATCTGTAGAAACTATGAGAACAGAAAGGTTCAGAACTTTTGTGAAACATCAGAGTTTAAAAATATTTGGCAAATAGAAATCAAAACTGGATGGGACTGGATGGTGTTCAGAGATAGATGGGAGGGGTTGAGGGGAGCTGAAGGATGGGACTGGATGGTGTTCAGAGATAGATGGGAGGGGTTGAGGGGAGCTGAAGGATGGGACTGGATGGTGTTCAGAGATAGATGGGAGGGGTTGAGGAGAGCTGAAGGATGGGACTGGATGGTGTTCAGAGATAGATGGGAGGGGTTGAGGGGAGCTGAAGGATGGGACTGGATGGTGTTCAGAGATAGATGGGAGGGGTTGAGGGGAGCTGAAGGATGGGACTGGATGGTGTTCAGAGATAGATGGGAGGGGTTGAGGAGAGCTGAAGGATGGGACTGGATGGTGTTCAGAGATAGATGGGAGGGGTTGAGGGGAGCTGAAGGATGGGACTGGATGGTGTTCAGAGATAGATGGGAGGGGTTGAGGAGAGCTGAAGGATGGGACTGGATGGTGTTCAGAGATAGATGGGAGGGGTTGAGGGGAGCTGAAGGATGGGACTGTATGGTGTTCAGAGATAGATGGGAGGGGTTGAGGGGAGCTGAAGGATGGGACTGGATGGTGTTCAGAGATAGATGGGAGGGGTTGAGGGGAGCTGAAGGATGGGACTGGATGGTGTTCAGAGATAGATGGGAGGGGTTGAGGGGAGCTGAAGGATGGGACCGGATGGTGGTCAGAGATAGATGGGAGGGGTTGAGGGGAGCTGAAGGATGGGACTGGATGGTGGTCAGAGATAGATGGGAGGGGTTGAGTGGGGCTGAAGGATGGGACTGTATGGTGTTCAGAGATAGATGGGAGGGGTTGAGGGGAGCTGAAGGACGGGACTGGATGGTGTTCAAAGATAGATGGGAGGGGTTGAGGGGAGCTGAAGGATGGGACTGGATGGTGTTCAGAGATAGATGGGAGGGGTTGAGGGGAGCTGAAGGATTGGACTGGATGGTGTTCAGAGATAGATGGGAGGGGTTGAGGGGAGCTGAAGGATGGGACTGGATGGTGTTCAGAGATAGATGGGAGCGGTTGAGGAGAGCTGAAGGATTGGACTGGATGGTGTTCAGAGATAGATGGGAGGGGTTGAGGGGAGCTGAAGGATGGGACTGGATGGTGGTCAGAGATAGATGGGAGGGGTTGAATGGAGCTGAAGGATGGGACTGGATGGTGTTCAGAGATAGATGGGAGGGGTTGAGGGGAGCTGAAGGATGGGACTGGATGGTGTTAGGAGATAGATGGGAGGGGTTGAGGGGAGCTGAAGGATGGGACTGGATGGTGTTCAGAGATAGATGGGAGGGGTTGAGGGGAGCTGAAGGATGAGACTGGATGGTGGTCAGAGATTGATGGGAGGTGTTGAGGGGAGCTGAAGGATGGGACTGGATGGTGTTCAAAGATAGATGGGAGGGGTTGAGGGGAGCTGAAGGATTGGACTGGATGGTGTTCAAAGATAGATGGGAGGGGTTGAGGGGAGCTGAAGGATGGGACTGGATGGTGGTCAGAGATAGATGGAGGGGTTGAGGAGAGCTGAAGGATGGGACTGGATGGTGTTCAGAGAGAGATGGGAGGGGTTGAGGGGAGCTGAAGGATGGGACTGGATGGTGTTCAGAGATAGATGGGAGGGGTTGAGGGGAGCTGAAGGATGGGACTGGATGGTGTTAGGAGATAGATGGGAGGGGTTGAGGGGAGCTGAAGGATGGGACTGGATGGTGGTCAGAGATAGATGGGAGGGGTTGAGTGGGGCTGAAGGATGGGACTGTATGGTGTTCAGAGATAGATGGGAGGGGTTGAGGGGAACTGAAGGATGGGACTAGATGGTGTTCAGAGATAGATGGGAGGGGTTGAGGGGAGCTGAAGGATAGGACTGGATGGTGTTAGGCGATAGATGGGAGGGGTTGAGGGGAGCTGAAGGATGGGACTGGATGGTGTTCAGAGATAGATGGGAGGGGTTGAGGGGAGCTGAAGGATGGGACTGGATGGTGGTCAGAGATAGATGGCAGGGGTTGAGGGGAGCTGAAGGATGGGACTGGATGGTGGTCAGAGATAGATGGGAGGGGTTGAGTGGGGCTGAAGGATGGGACTGTGTGGTGTTCAGAGATAGATGGGAGGGGTAGAGGGGAGCTGAAGGACGGGACTGGATGGTGTTCAAAGATAGATGGGAGGGGTTGAGGGGAGCTGAAGGATGGGACTGGATGGTGTTCAGAGATAGATGGGAGGGGTTGAGGGGAGCTGAAGGATTGGACTGGATGGTGTTCAGAGATAGATGGGAGGGGTTGAGGGGAGCTGAAGGATGGGACTGGATGGTGTTCAGAGATAGATGGGAGCGGTTGAGGAGAGCTGAAGGATTGGACTGGATGGTGTTCAGAGATAGATGGGAGGGGTTGAATGGAGCTGAAGGATGGGACTGGATGGTGTTCAGAGATAGATGGGAGGGGTTGAATGGAGCTGAAGGACGGGACTGGATGGTGTTCAGAGATAGATGGGAGGGGTTGAGGGGAGCTGAAGGATGGGACTGGATGGTGTTAGGAGATAGATGGGAGGGGTTGAGGGGAACTGAAGGATGGGACTAGATGGTGTTCAGAGATAGATGGGAGGGGTTGAGGGGAGCTGAAGGATAGGACTGGATGGTGTTAGGCGATAGATGGGAGGGGTTGAGGGGAGCTGAAGGATGGGACTGGATGGTGTTCAGAGATAGATGGGAGGGGTTGAGGGGAGCTGAAGGATGGGACTGGATGGTGGTCAGAGATAGATGGCAGGGGTTGAGGGGAGCTGAAGGATGGGACTGGATGGTGGTCAGAGATAGATGGGAGGGGTTGAGTGGGGCTGAAGGATGGGACTGTGTGGTGTTCAGAGATAGATGGGAGGGGTAGAGGGGAGCTGAAGGACGGGACTGGATGGTGTTCAAAGATAGATGGGAGGGGTTGAGGGGAGCTGAAGGATGGGACTGGATGGTGTTCAGAGATAGATGGGAGGGGTTGAGGGGAGCTGAAGGATTGGACTGGATGGTGTTCAGAGATAGATGGGAGGGGTTGAGGGGAGCTGAAGGATGGGACTGGATGGTGTTCAGAGATAGATGGGAGCGGTTGAGGAGAGCTGAAGGATTGGACTGGATGGTGTTCAGAGATAGATGGGAGGGGTTGAATGGAGCTGAAGGATGGGACTGGATGGTGTTCAGAGATAGATGGGAGGGGTTGAATGGAGCTGAAGGACGGGACTGGATGGTGTTCAGAGATAGATGGGAGGGGTTGAGGGGAGCTGAAGGATGGGACTGGATGGTGTTAGGAGATAGATGGGAGGGGTTGAGGGGAGCTGAAGGATGAGACTGGATGGTGGTCAGAGATTGATGGGAGGTGTTGAGGGGAGCTGAAGGACGGGACTGGATGGTGTTCAAAGATAGATGGGAGGGGTTGAGGGGAGCTGAAGGATTGGACTGGATGGTGTTCAGAGATAGATGGGAGGGGTTGAGGGGAGCTGAAGGATGGGACTGGATGGTGGTCAGGGATAGATGGGAGGGGTTGAGGGGAGCTGAAGGATGGGACTGGATGGTGGTCAGAGATTGATAGGAGGTGTTGAGGGGAGCTGAAGGACGGGACTGGATGGTGTTCAGAGATAGATGGGAGGGGTTGAGGGGAGCTGAAGGATGAGACTGGATGGTGGTCAGAGATTGATGGGAGGTGTTGAGGGGAGCTGAAGGACGGGACTGGATGGTGTTCAAAGATAGATGGGAGGGGTTGAGGGGAGCTGAAGGGTGGGACTGGATGGTGTTCAGAGATAGATGGGAGGGGTTGAGGGGAGCTGAAGGATGGGACTGGATGGTGGTCAGAGATAGATGGGAGGGGTTGAGGGGAGCTGAAGGATGGGACTGGATGGTGGTCAGAAATAGATGGGTGGGGTTGAGGGGAGCTGAAGGATTGGACTGGATGGTGTTCAGAGATAGATGGGAGGGGTTGAGGGGAGCTGAAGGATGGGACTGGATGGTGTTCAGAGATAGATGGGAGGGTTTGAGGGGAACTGAAGGATGGGACTAGATGGTGTTCAGAGATAGATGGGAGGGGTTGAGGGGAGCTGAAGGATAGGACTGGATGGTGTTAGGAGATAGATGGGAGGGGTTGAGGGGAGCTGAAGGATGGGACTGGATGGTGTTCAGAGATAGATGGGAGGGGTTGAGGGGAGCTGAAGGATGGGACTGGATGGTGGTCAGAGATAGATGGGAGGGGTTGAGGGGAGCTGAAGGATGGGACTGGATGGTGGTCAGAGATAGATGGGAGGGGTTGAGTGGGGCTGAAGGATGGGACTGGATGGTGTTCAGAGATAGATGGGAGGGGTTGAGGGGAGCTGAAGGACGGGACTGGATGGTGTTCAAAGATAGATGGGAGGGGTTGAGGGGAGCTGAAGGATGGGACTGGATGGTGTTCAGAGATAGATGGGAGGGGTTGAGGGGAGCTGAAGGATGGGACTGGATGGTGTTCAGAGATAGATGGGAGCGGTTGAGGGGAGCTGAAGGATGGGACTGGATGGTGTTAGGAGATAGATGGGAGGGGTTGAATGGAGCTGAAGGATGGGACTGGATGGTGTTCAGAGATAGATGGGAGGGGTTGAGGGGAGCTGAAGGATGGGACTGGATGGTGTTAGGAGATAGATGGGAGGGGTTGAGGGGAGCTGAAGGATGGGACTGGATGGTGTTCAGAGATAGATGGGAGGGGTTGAGGGGAGCTGAAGGATGAGACTGGATGGTGGTCAGAGATAGATGGGAGGTGTTGAGGGGAGCTGAAGGACGGGACTGGATGGTGTTCAAAGATAGATGGGAGGGGTTGAGGGGAGCTGAAGGATGGGACTGGATGGTGTTCAGAGATAGATGGGAGGGGTTGAGGGGAGCTGAAGGATGGGACTGGATGGTGGTCAGAGATAGATGGGAGGGGTTGAGGGGAGCTGAAGGATGGGACTGGATGGTGTTCAGAGATAGATGGGAGGGGTTGAGGGGAGCTGAAGGATGGGACTGGATGGTGGTCAGAGATAGATGGGAGGGGTTGAGGGGAGCTGAAGGACGGGACTGGTTGGTGGTCAGAGATAGATGGGAGGGGTTGAGGGGAGCTGAAGGATTGGACTGGATGGTGTTCAGAGATAGATGGGAGGGGTTGAGGGGAGCTGAAGGATGGGACTGGATGGTGTTCAGAGATAGATGGGAGGGGTTGAGAAGAGCTGAAGGATGGGACTGGATGGTGTTCAGAGATAGATGGGAGGGGTTGAGGAGAGCTGAAGGATGGGACTGGATGGTGTTCAGAGATAGATGGGAGGGGTTGAGAAGAGCTGAAGGATGGGACTGGATGGTGTTCAGAGATAGATGGGAGGGGTTGAGAAGAGCTGAAGGATGGGACTGGATGGTGTTCAGAGATAGATGGGAGGGGTTGAGAAGAGCTGAAGGATGGGACTGGATGGTGTTCAGAGATAGATGGGAGGGGTTGAGGAGAGCTGAAGGATGGGACTGGATGGTGTTCAGAGATAGATGGGAGGGGTTGAGGGGAACTGAAGGATGGGACTGGATGGTGTTCACAGAGAGATGGGAGGGGTTGAGGGGAACTGAAGGATGGGACTGGATGGTGTTCACAGAGAGATGGGAGGGGTTGAGGGGAACTGAAGGGTGCGACTGAAAAGACACAAAAGATCATAATTGTCAAATATACAGTGTCCGTGAAATGTATACAGTGCCTTCGGAAAGTATTTAGACTCCTTGACTTTGTCCACGTTATTTCTTCATCAATCTACACACTTTACTACATAATGGCAAAGCAGAATTGGGTTATAATTTTTTGCAAATGTATATAAAATAAAAAAAACTGAAATATCACATTTACATAAGTATTCAGACCCTTTACTCAGTACTTTGTTGAAGCACCTTTGGCAGCGATTACAGCCTTGAGTCTTATTGGGTATGATGCTTCAAGCTTGACACGACTGTATTTGGGGAGTTTCTCTCATTCATCTCTGCAGATCTTCTCAAGCTCTGTCAGGTTGGATGGGGAGCATCGCCGCTCAGCTATTTTCAGGTCTCTCTAGAGATGTTAGATCGGGTTCGAGTCCGGGCTCTGGCTGGGCCATGCAAGGACATTCAGAGACTTGTCCCGAAGCCACTCCTGCGTTGTCTTGGCTGTGTGCGGCCAGCTCTAGGAAGAGTCTTGGTGGTTCCAAACTTCTTCCATTTGAGAATGATGGAGGCCATTGTGTTCTTGGAGACCTTCAATGCTGCAGACATTTTTTGGTACCCTTCCCCAGATCTGTGCCTCGATACAATCTTGTCTTGGAGCTCTACAGACAATTTCTTCAACGTCACGGCTTGATTTTTGCTCTTTTTTTACTGTCAGCTTTGGGAACTTATTGAGACAGGTGTGTGCCTTTCCAAATCAGGTACAATCAATTGAATTTACCACAGGTGGACTCCAATCAAGTTGTAGAAACATCTCAAAGATGATCATTCGAAACAGGATGCCCCTGAGCTCAAATTCAAGTCTCATAGCAAAGGGTCTGAATACTTATGTAAATAAGGTATTTTGTTTGAATGTTTTTCATATTTTCTTTTTCTACCTGTTTTCACTTTGTCATTATGGGGTATTGTGATGTCATTATGGGGTATTGTGATGTCATTATGGGGTATTTTGATGTCATTATGGGGTACTGTGTGTTGATTGCTGAGGATTACATTTAAAAATATATATATTTTTGAAAAAAGCTGCAACGTACTGAAATGTGGGAAAAGTCAAGAGGTCTGAATACTTTCCCGAAGACACAGTATAGTATGTATACGCTGGACGTAGAAGCCTATGTGTTGTTGTTTATTAGTTTACTCCAATTAGGGGGAGGGTGGAAGGGTTAGGGAAAATAATAAAGGATAATATATTTAAAAATATAAAAACATATTTGTGGCTTCCATCAATCTGCAATATTAAAGCTGATCTACTCCATAACAACAACAACATATTATTATTATTATCTGGTGTTCTTATTATCTTGGCTTGAAATTGTGTTTCATAAAATGTTGATGAATGTTGATAATTGAGGCTGACGAAAGATAAGGGAAGATGGATATTAGTGTATTTTTGAAATGGCACTAAAGTTCATTTTGCAACAACACATGTTGTTTTGCCTGGAATTCTTCCCTCTGATTCTGTCACACTAAAAGGTTATTGTGGTTAATGGTTACTCTGTGAAGTACATTTTTGGTTGTGGCACGCACGCACGCACGAACGAACGCACGCACGCACGCACGCACACAGTGTGCAAAGCTGTCATCAAGACATAGGGTGGCTACCTTGAAGAATCTCAAGTCTAAAATATATTTTGATTTGTTTAACCCTTTTTTGGTCTCTACATGATTCCATATGTGTTATTTCATTATTTGTAATGTCTTCACTATTATTCCACAATGCAGAAAATAGTACAAATTGAGGAAAAACCCTTGAATGAGTAGGTGTGTCCAAACTTTTGACTGGTACGTTATATAGACAAAAACAACCTTCCTCACCTGTTTTCATGCTTGCTCTCCCACCCCAGTGTACACAACAACCTTTCATGAGAACGGAAGGCACCATTTTGCATTCCCCTCCTCTCCTGGCTTCACTCCAGGCAGCAAGACTTTAGAGAAGGACACACTCAACTCTCTGAAACGATGCAAGCTGCAGATTTATGTTTATTGGCAGAACCAGGACAATGTTGGCAACGTGCTAGAATGACAACATGGCTGGGCAGCTGGACACACACACACACTGCACTGATAAGAGTTTAACCAACCCAGCACCAAGGACAGAGGGGTGTCAGCAGCTGGAGGCAGCCAGGAGACAGACAGGATGTGGTGTCATTGTGACTTTCTGTTAATCAAAGTTAATCACATATAGTTACATGCGCCACTGCTGTCTGATCCATCTGATCCACTGTGACACACAACACAAGACTCACTTATAGAACTGGCCAGGACAGGACAGACTCATACTGAACACTGGACAGAACAGGACAGACTGATCACTGGCCTGGACAGAACAGGACAGACTCACGCTGAACAATGGACCGGACAGGACAGACTCATACTGAACTGGACAAGACTCATAGAACTGGACAGGCCAGGGCTTTTCTCTCTGTGTTTGTTGGTCCTGGTTGGTTGGTCCTGGTTGGTTGGTCCTGATTGGTTGGTCCTGGTTGGTTGGCCCTGGTTGGTTGGTCCTGGTTGGTTGGCCCTGGTTGGTTGGTCCTGGTTGGTTGGTCCTGATTGGTTGGTCCTGGTTGATTGGTCCTGATTGGTTGGTCCTGATTGGTTGGTCCTGGTTGGTTGGTCCTGATTGGTTGGTCCTGGTTGGTTGGTCCTAGTTGGTTGGTCCTGATTGGTTGGCCCTGGGTGGTTGGTCCTGATTGGTTGGTCCTGATTGGTTGGTCCTGGTTGGTTGGTCCTGATTGGTTGGCCCTGGTTGGTTGGTCCTGATTGGTTGTTCCTGATTGGTTGGTCCTGATTGGTTGGTCCTGGTTGGTTGGCCCTGGTTGGTTGGTCCTGGTTGGTTGGTTCTGGTTGGTTGGCCCTGGTTGCTTGGTCCTGGTTGGTTGGTCCTGATTGGTTGTGCACATGTACTGTTTGAATCTTAGCTGTGAAGGTGATGTGTTTTGGCTCAGTCTATTTCCTTGGTTTTAGAGGACGAATCTGGAAAAAAAAGAGGTTGAGTGAGGATATGGCTGCTTGTCTTTCCTCAGTTTTAAGGCCTTTCCCAGGTCTTTCCCAGGCCTTTCCCAGGTCTTTCCCAGGTCTTTCCCAGATCTTTCCCAGGCCTTTCCCAGGCCTTTCTCAGGTCTTTCCCAGTTCTTTCCCAGGTCTTTCCCAGGCCTTTCCCAGGCCTTTCCCAGATCTTTCCCTTGCCTTTCTCAGGTCTTTCCCAGGTCTTTCCCAGGTCTTTCCCAGGCCTTTCCCAGATCTTTCCCAGGCCTTTCCCAGGGCTTTCCCAGATCTTTCCCTTGCCTTTCCCAGGCCTTTCCCAGATCTTTCCCTTGCCTTTCCCAGATCTTTCCCTTGCCTTTCCCAGGTCTTTCCCAGGTCTTTCCCAAACCTTTCCCAGGCCTTTCCCAGATCTTTCCCTTGCCTTTCCCAGGCCTTTCCCAGGTCTTTCCCAGGTCTTTCCCAGGCCTTTCCCAGGTCTTTCCCAAATCTTTCCCAGGCCTTTCCCAGATCTTTCCCTTGCCTTTCTCAGGCCTTTCCCAGGTCTTTCCCAGCTCTTTCCAAGGTCTTTCCCAGATCTTTCCCTTGCCTTTCCCAGGCCTTTCTCAGGTTTTTCCCAGGTCTTTCCCAGGCCTTTCCCAGGTCTTTCCCAGGCCTTTCCCAGGTCCTTCCCAGACCTTTCCCAGACCTTTCCCAGGCCTTTCCCAGGTCTTTCTCAGGTCTTTCCCAGGCCTTTCCCAGGCCTTTCCCAGGCTTTTCCCAGATATTTCCCTTGCCTTTCCCAGGCCTTTCTCAGGTCTTTCCCAGGTCTTTCCCAGGCCTTTCTCAGGCCTTTTCCAGGTCTTTCCCAGGCCTTTCCCAGGCCTTTCCCAGGCTTTTCCCAGATATTTCCCTTGCCTTTCCCAGGCCTTTCTCAGGTCTTTCCCAGGCCTTTCCCAGGCCTTTCCCAGGCTTTTCCCAGATATTTCCCTTGCCTTTCCCAGGCCTTTCTCAGGTCTTTCCCAGGTCTTTCCCAGGCCTTTCTCAGGCCTTTCCCAGGTCTTTCCCAGGCCTTTCCCAGGTCTTTCCCAGGTCTTTCACAGGCCTTTCCCTGGTCTTTCCCAGGCCTTTCTCAGGTCTTTCTCAGGCCTTTCCCAGGTCTTCCCCAGGTCATGAAACTCATAAGGAATTGTTGTTATTGTCATGGCTACTACATTAAATCTAAAGACAAATATATTTTTTAAGAAACATGACATAAGATGTTCTCTTCATCCCGTTTCCTTGGCAATTAATACCTATCGATACCATCTGTTATGTCTTATTATGATCGTGTTCTGTAGGCCTTATGACAGAGACTGAGAGTCTCCTACTGTTTCTACTAATTCAAGTTGTATACTAGTGTCCTGTACAGGGGGAGTACTTGTCCATCAAAGCTGCCTGACACTACAGAAACAGGAGATTTGCTCCTGCCCTATGGTCCATTCTGGCTTGGACAAGGCTTACTGCTGTTACCATGTGTTCGATAGAACCCCCGTCTTCAACAGTATCATCACCGTCCCAGTGTCACCTCCTCCTCCTCCTCTGCTTCACTCCAATCTCTCCAACCTCCACTCACAGACAGACAGTTATAGCTACTGTTCCCTCTCTCTGTCTGAATTATTATTTTTTTTTTAAGTCCAAGTTGACCACTGGAAGGATGGATGGAAAAAACTGACAACAAAAAAAAGACTTTTCCATGGCATTCTGAGGTGGAACCTGGATCCTGTTGTGGAAGTTTTAATGTGAATCAGATGTGGTCCTAATCAGATGTGGTCCTAATCAGATGTGGTCCTAATAAATGGAATATGGTGGGAAATGTAACAGAGGCCAGAGCACAGAGAAACGGGACTGCAAGGCTTCGTCTCAAACGGCACCCTATTCTCTAAACAGTGCACTACTTTTGACCAGAATCCTATTGGCCCCGGTCAAACATAGTGCACTGAATAGGGTGAATTATGCGACCTCAAGAAACTGAGATAAGACTCAAACAACAGTAACAAATTACACGGTTTCTCAGTGAGGCCAGGACAGTGATTTCAATATGACCAGATTTGGTATTTCCTTACTGTGGGAGTCTGTGTGTGTGTGTGTGTGTGTGTGTGTGTGTGTGTGTGTGTGTGTGTGTGTGTGTGTGTGTGTGTGTGTGTGTGTGTGTGTGTGTGTGTGTGTGTGTGTGTGTGTGTGAAGAGCAGACTGACAGATATGATCAGCTGTACGGTGTAAGAAGAGACATACGGTTGGGATGGAGAGTAGAGACTTCTGATGGTTTATAATGTGAACCTGTCTATACATGTTGGCGTGGCAACCATGAGACTTCTGATGGTTTATAATGTGAACCTGTTGTTACGTTCCCCAGTTTCTGTGTTCTGTTTTGTATTTGAGTGTGTGTTTCAGGAGATGGCTTCCTGAAGTACTCCCCAACCAGCTGATTGGTCAACACCAGGCTAATTGGTGATTGGAGCTGACCCCGCCCCCTCGTCAAGAAGCAGCTGACACTAATCACCATTGCCACCTGAAGATAAAAGCCAGTGTTCTGCCCAAGAGAGATTTTAGAAAATATTGAGGAGGGAGAGGAGAGAGATGAGATTTGGAGTAGAGATTTGGAGATTGAGAGAGAAAAATTAGATTGTGATATAGTGTGGGTTGTGTATCAGAAAGTGTGGTATGTACTGTTGTTGTTGGTAGCAGTTTTTCTATGTCCTGTGTTTGAGTGTTTGTGAAATCATTAATAATTACTCTGTTTCGTTTGTTCCCAGGGGGGGAAGGAGAAGGCACTTTGGGAGTGCTTAGGCAAGAGGCCCGAGGGCATACATATACCCGTAGTATATTTACTGTCTAGGCACACTAGGTAAGACCTGGGCGGACCACCCCCTGTATTTTGGTTAGGGCACCAGGCGGTGTTAAGTGGGTAGGCAGGTTAGAAAGGAGAGGGGGAACTTTGATATTTACTTTCTTTGCTTTGGTTCCGTCCAGCCCCTTTTCCCCATATTACCGTGTAAGAAAATAAATTCTAGTAAACGGTAAATTCTGCTTTTGTGTCATCCTTACTCGCACCTACAGTCCATACCTCTTGCACTTCAGAGAGTTGAATTGTAGCAGGGAGTTGCGTTCCCTCTTCTCAGAGGCGTGCGTAACACTGTCAATACATGTTGGCGTGACAACCATGACACTTCTGATGGTTTATAATGTGAACCTGTCAGTACATGTTGGCGTGACAACCATGAGGCTTCTGATGGTTTATAATGTGAACCTGTCAGTACATGTTGGCGTGACAACCATGACACTTCTGATGGTTTATAATGTGAACCTGTCTATACATGTTGGCGTGACAACCACGAGACTTCTGATGGTTTATAATGTGAACCTGTCTATACATGTTGGCGTGACAACCAGGAGACTTCTGATGGTTTATAATGTGAACCTGTCTATACATGTTGGCGTGACAACCACGAGACTTCTGACGGTTTATAATTGTATACCTGTCAATACGTGTTGGCATGGCAACCATGATAAATGTTTATTTGCTCTATATACATTATGATTTAAGAGACTAGAGCAAGGCTTTCCACCTACTGTTTAATACATTTGACACGTGACTGGTCTTTAGAAAGGCCTCATGCTGAAACACATAGACAGCCTCCATTATATGGTCTTGCTCTTGTTCTTCCCACACTTACAATAAGAACATGCCATTGTGAAGATGTGAAGTGGATCTCATCCTTTCCACCTACTATAAGAACATGCCATTGTGAAGATGTGAAGTGGATCTCATCCTTTCCACCTACTATAAGAACATGCCATTGTGAAGATGTGAAGTGGATCTCATCCTTTCTACCTACTACTTTACAGACCTCCCACTGTGCTGGGATTTCACAGGTCTTTTAACACATCATTCGTTAGAATGAGCAAAGGACAAGTCTCACATCAAGTCCACTGATAATGCGGAGCTGCCGGCCTGCAGCCTGTCACTGTGTGGGTTTCTGAGCTCTGTCATCAAGCTGCTTTCACTGTGTCAACACTATGTCCTATTTCCTCTATCTTATCTCCTCTCTCTGTCCTCTCTCCTCTCTCTGTCCTCTCTCTCTTCTCTCTGTCCTCTCTATCCTATCTCTGCCCTCTCTCCTCTCTGTCCTATCTCCTCTCTCTGTCCTCTCTCCTCTCTCTGTCCTCTCTATCCTATCTCCTCTTTCTGTCCTCTCTCTGTCCTCTCTATCCTATCTCTGCCCTCTCTCCTCTCTATCCTATCTCCTCTTTCTGTCCTCTTTCTGTCCTATCTCCTCTCTCTGTCCTCTCTCCTCTCTCTGTCCTCTCTATCCTATCTCCTCTTTCTGTCCTCTCTCTGTCCTCTCTATCCTATCTCTGCCCTCTCTCCTCTCTATCCTATCTCCTCTCTCTGTCCTCTCTCTGTCATCTCTCTGTCCTCTCTCTGTCCTCTCTCTGTCCTCTCTCCGTCCTTTCTCCTCTCTCTGTCCTCTCTATCCTATCTCCTCTCTCTGTGTCATATCTCCTCTCTCCGTCCTCTCTCCGTCCTTTCTCCTCTCTCCGTCCTCTCTCCATCCTATCTCCTCTCTCTGTCCTCTCTCTGTCCTATCTCCTCTCTCTGTCCTCCCTGTGTTTTTATATGGAGCTGTTGGTCTGATCTCCACAGTGGGCTCTGCTCTGACTACAGGGCCTACATCCCAAATAGCGTCCTATTCCCTAAATAGGGATTTACCTTAGACCAGAACCCTATGGGCCATGGTCAAAGGAAGTGACCAATGTAGGGAATAGGGTTCTGTTTGGGACGTAACCTGTGACTGCAGCTCAGCAGTATTTTGTGAAGCAGAGGCACTATGCTGTTAATACCAGGCGGTGGTCTGCCTGTCTGTCTAACAATGACATACCACTGGCATAATGACCCACTACAGGTCTGTCTGTCTGTCTGCCTGTCTGTCTAACAATGACATACCACTGGCATAATGACCCACTACAGGTCTGTCTGCCTGTCTGTCTGCCTGTCTGTCTAACAATGACATACCACTGGCATAATGACCCACTACAGGTCTGTCTGCCTGTCTGTCTGCCTGTCTGTCTAACAATGACATACCACTGGCATAATGACCCACTACAGGTCTGTCTGCCCGTCTGTCTGCCTGTCTGTCTAACAATGACATACCACTGGCATAATGACCCACTACAGGTCTGTCTGCCTGTCTGTCTGCCTGTCTGTCTAACAATGACATACCACTGGCATAATGACCCACTACAGGTCTGTCTGCCTGTCTGTCTGCCTGTCTGTCTAACAATGACATACCACTGGCATAATGACCCACTACAGGTCTGTCTGCCCGTCTGTCTGCCTGTCTGTCTAACAATGACATACCACTGGCATAATGACCCACTACAGGTCTGTCTGTCTGTCTGCCTGTCTGTCTAACAATGACATACCACTGGCATAATGACCCACTACAGGTCTGTCTGCCTGTCTGTCTGCCTGTCTGTCTAACAATGACATACCACTGGCATAATGACCCACTACAGGTCTGTCTGCCTGTCTGTCTGCCTGTCTGTCTAACAATGACATACCACTGGCATAATGACCCACTACAGGTCTGTCTGCCTGTCTGTCTGCCTGTCTGTCTAACAATGACATACCACTGGCATAATGACCCACTACAGGTCTGTCTGCCCGTCTGTCTGCCTGTCTGTCTAACAATGACATACCACTGGCATAATGACCCACTACAGGTCTGTCTGCCTGTCTGTCTGCCTGTCTGTCTAACAATGACATACCACTGGCATAATGACCCACTACAGGTCTGTCTGCCTGTCTGTCTGCCTGTCTGTCTAACAATGACATACCACTGGCATAATGACCCACTACAGGTCGGTCTGTCTGTCTGTCTGTCTGTCTGTCTGTCTGTCTGTCTGTCTGTCTGTCTGTCTGTCTGTCTGTCTAACAATGACATACCACTGGCATAATAACCCACTACAGGTCTGTCTGTCTGTCTGTCTGTCTGTCTGTCTGTCTGTCTGTCTGTCTGTCTGTCTGTCTGTCTGTCTGTCTGTCTGTCTGTCTAACAATGACATACCACTGGCATAATAACCTACTACAGGTCTGTCTGTCTGTCTGTCTGTCTGTCTGTCTGTCTGTCTGTCTGTCTGTCTGTCTGTCTAACAATGACATACCACTGGCATAATGACCCACTACAGGTCTGTCTGTCTGTCTCTCTCTCTCTGCCTCTCTCTCTCCACACAAATTATACTATTTCTACAGCTTGTTACTACAAATCTGTCATTGCTTTGATGTTGTTGAATCTTACAGAAATGTAAAATGTGTGAGTGAAGAAAGTATAAAAGCTAAATATCCCTTTTCAGTGCTATTAAGTGTTATGTAGTGGAGGATACATCCTGTCCTGTTGATATAAGCACGTGGTCCTGCCCAGTTAGACCCGGCCAGCGCCAGCCAATTGTGTGCTAACGGAACCGTGATGTCAGAGAGGGATGAATGCTCACCAAAGAGGAACAAACTCAGGCTGTTTTATCTCCTCTTTCAGACCGCAAGCCCCTTTCTGCTGGTAGAAGCAGACTAAACACACACAAACACAAAAGTTTTAGAACACCTACCCATTCAAGGGTTTTTCTTTATTTATTTTTTACTATATTCTACATTGTAGAATAATTGTGAAGACTTCAAAACTATGAAATAACACAAAAAAGTGTTAAACAAATCAAATACATTTTTATATTTGAGATTCAAAACAATAAGTTCAAATCTCTGAACAATTCGTTTCTTGTTCATACCAGATTTGAATTTCTTATTAATTTAAGCAATTTGCACGTGTTTTGAAACATGTGTGCAAAAGAGGAAGTACAATTGTTTACAATTTGCACAATAACTACCTGCTACAAAACAACTACAAAACTGGCGAGTTGATTCTCAGTGAAACTGTCATCGTGTTGGTGGTGGTGGTGGTGGTGATGGTGGTGGTGGTGGTGTTGGGGTTGGCAGTGGTGGTGTTGTGGTTGGCAGTGGTGGTGTTGGGGTTGGCAGTGTTGGGGTTGGCAGTGGTGTTGTTGGGGTTGGTAGTGGTGGTTTTGGGGTTGGTAGTGGTGTTGGTGGTGGTGTTGGGGTTGGTAGTGGTGGTGCTGGGGTTGGTAGTGGTGGTGGTGTTGGTGGTGTTGGGGTTGGCAGTGGTGGTGTTGGTGGTGTTGGGGGTGTTAGGGGTGGTGTTAGGGGTGGTGGTGGTGTTAGGGGTGGTGGTGTTGGTGGTGGTGGTGTTAGGGGTGGTGGTGGTGTTAGGGGTGGTGGTGTTGGTGGTGGTGGTGTTTGGGGTGGTGGTGGTGTTAGGGGTTGTGGTGTTGGTGGTGGCGGTGTTAGGGGCGGTGTTGATGATGGTGGTGTTGGGGTTGGTAGTGGTGGTGATGGTTGTGTTGTTGGGGTTGGTTGTGGTGGTGGTGGTGGGGTTGGTAGTGGTGGCGGTGTTGGTGGTGTTGGGGGTAGAAGTGGTGGTGGTGGTGTTGGGGGTGGTGGTGGTGTTGGTGGTGTTGGTGGTGGTGGTGTTAGGGGTGGTGGTGTTGGGGGTGGTGGTGTTGGTGGTGGTGGTGTTGGGGGTGGTGGTGGTGTTGGTGGTGGTGGTGTTAGGGGTGGTGGTGTTGGTGGTGGTGGTGTTAGGGGTGGTGGTGGTGTTAGGGGTGGTGGTGTTGGTGGTGGTGGTGTTTGGGGTGGTGGTGGTGTTAGGGGTGGTGGTGTTGGTGGTGGTGGTGTTAGGGGCGGTGTTGATGATGGTGGTGTTGGGGTTGGTAGTGGTGGTGATGGTTGTGTTGTTGGGGTTGGTTGTGGTGGTGGTGGTGGGGTTGGTAGTGGTGGCGTGTTGGTGGTGTTGGGGGTAGAAGTGGTGGTGGTGGTGTTGGGGGTGGTGGTGGTGTTGGTGGTGTTGGTGGTGGTGGTGTTAGGGGTGGTGGTGTTGGGGGTGGTGGTGTTGGTGGTGGTGGTGTTGGGGGTGGTGGTGGTGTTGGTGGTGGTGGTGTTGTTGGTGGTGGTGTTGGTGGTGGTGGTGTTAGGGGTGGTGGTGGTGGTGGTGGTGGTGGTGTTAGGGGTGGTGGTGTTAGGGGTGGTGGTGGTGGTGGTGTTAGGGGTGGTGGTGTTAGGGGTGGGTGTGGTGGTGGTGTTAGGGGTGGTGTTACGGGTGGTGGTGTTGGGGGTGGTGGTGGTGGTGGTGTTAGGGGTGGTGTTAGGGGTGGTGGTGTTGGTGGTGGTGTTGGTGGTGGTGGTGTTAGGGGTGGTGGTGTTAGGGGTGGTGGTGTTAGGGGTGGTGTTAGGGGTGGTGGTGTTGGTGGTGTTGGTGGTGGTGGTGTTGGTGGTGGTGTTGTTGGTGGTGGTGGTGTTGGTGGTGGTGTTGCTGGTGGTGGTGGTGTTGATGGTGGTGGTGTTGGTGGTGGTGTTAGGGGTGGTGGTGGTGTTAGGGGTGGTGGTGTTAGGGGTGGAGGTTGTGGTGGTGTTAGGGGTGGTGGTGGTGGTGGTGTTAGGGGTGGTGGTGTTGGTGGTGGTGGTGGTGGTGGTGTTAGGAGTGGTGGTGGTGGTGGTGGTGCTGGTGTTAGGGGTGGTGGTGGTGGTGGTGTTAGGGGTGGTGGTGTTGGTGGTGGTGGTGGTGGTGGTGGTGTTAGGGGTGGTGGTGGTGGTGTTAGGGGTGGTGGTGTTGGTGGTGTTGGGGGTTGTGGTGGTGGTTTTATGGGTGGTGGTGGTGGTGGTGTTAGGGGTGGTGGTGGTGGTGGTGTTAGGGGTGGTGGTGTTAGTGGTGGTGGTGTTGGGGGTGGTGGTGGTGGTGTTAGGGGTGGTGGTGGTGGTGGTGTTAGGGGTGGTGGTGGTGGTGGTGTTAGGGGTGGTGGTGGTGGTGGTGTTAGGGGGGGTGGTGGTGGTGGTGGTGTTAGGGGTGGTGGTGTTGGTGGTGGTGGTGGTGTTAGGGGTGGTGGTGGTGTTAGGGGTGGTGGTGTTGTTGGTGGTGGTGTTGGGGGTGGTGTTAGGGGTGGTGGTGGTGGTGGTGTTAGGGGTGGTGGTGGTGGTGGTGTTAGGGGTGGTGGTGTTAGGGGTGGTGGTGGTGTTAGGGGTGGTGGTGGTGGTGGTGGTGTTAGGGGTGGTGGTGGTGTTAGGGGTGGTGGTGGTGTTAGGGGTGGTGGTGGTGTTAGGGGTGGGGGTGGTGGTGGTGGTGTTAGGGGTGGTGGTGGTGTTAGGGGTGGTGGTGGTGTTAGGGGTGGTGGTGGTGTTAGGGGTGGGGGTGGTGGTGGTGGTGTTAGGGGTGGTGTTAGGGGTGGTGGTGTTAGGGGTGGTGGTGTTAGGGGTGGTGGTGGTGTTAGGGGTGGGGGTGGTGGTGGTGTTAGGGGTGGTGGTGGTGTTAGGGGTGGGGGTGGTGGTGGTGGTGTTAGGGGTGGTGGTGGTGTTAGGGGTGGTGGTGGTGTTAGGGGTGGTGGTGGTGTTAGGGGTGGGGGTGGTGGTGGTGGTGTTAGGGGTGGTGTTAGGGGTGGTGGTGTTAGGGGTGGTGGTGTTAGGGGTGGTGGTGGTGTTAGGGGTGGGGGTGGTGGTGGTGGTGTTAGGGGTGGTGGTGGTGTTAGGGGTGGGGGTGGTGGTGGTGGTGTTAGGGGTGGTGGTGGTGGTGGTGGTGTTAGGGGTGGGGGTGGTGGTGGTGGTGTTAGGGGTGGTGATGGTGGTGGTGGTGTTAGGGGTGGTGGTGGTGTTAGGGGTGGTGGTGGTGGTGGTGGTGTTAGGGGTGGGGGTGGTGGTGGTGGTGTTAGGGGTGGTGGTGGTGTTAGGGGTGGTGGTGGTGTTAGGGGTGGTGGTGGTGTTAGGGGTGGTGGTGGTGGTGTTAGGGGTGGTGGTGGTGGTGGTGTTAGGGGTGGTGGTGGTGTTAGGGGTGGTGGTGGTGGTGTTAGGGGTGGTGGTGGTGGTGGTGTTAGGGGTGGTGGTGGTGTTAGGGGTGATGGTGGTGTTAGGGGTGGTGTTAGGGGTGGTGGTGTTAGGGGTGGTGGTGTTAGGGGTGGTGGTGGTGTTAGGGGTGGTGGTGTTAGGGGTGGGGGTGGTGGTGGTGTTAGGGGTGGTGGTGGTGTTAGGGGTGGTGGTGGTGGTGGTGGTGTTAGGGGTGGTGGTGGTGTTAGGGGTGGTGGTGGTGGTAGGGGTGGTGGTGGTGTTAGGGGTGGTGGTGGTGGTGGTGTTAGGGGTGGTGGTGGTGTTAGGGGTGGTGGTGGTGTTAGGGGTGGTGGTGGTGTTAGGGGTGGTGGTGGTGGTGGTGTTAGGGGTGGTGGTGGTGTTAGGGGTGGTGGTGGTGTTAGGGGTGGTGGTGGTGTTAGGGGTGGGGGTGGTGGTGGTGTTAGGGGTGGTGGTGGTGTTAGGGGTGATGGTGGTGGTAGGGGTGGTGGTGGTGTTAGGGGTGGTGGTGTTAGGGGTGGTGGTGGTGTTAGGGGTGGTGGTGGTGTTAGGGGTGGTGGTGGTGTTAGGGGTGGTGGTGGTGTTAGGGGTGGGGGTGGTGGTGGTGGTGTTAGGGGTGGGGGTGCTGGTGGTGGTGGTGGTGTTAGGGGTGGGGGTGGTGGTGGTGGTGTTAGGGGTGGTGGTGGTAGGGGTGGTGGTGGTGTTAGGGGTGGTGGTGGTGTTAGGGGTGGTGGTGGTGTTAGGGGTGGTGGTGGTGTTAGGGGTGGTGGTGGTGTTAGGGGTGGTGGTGGTGGTGGTGTTAGGGGTGGTGGTGGTGGTAGGGGTGGGGGTGGTGGTGGTGTTAGGGGTGGTGGTGGTGTTAGGGGTGGTGGTGGTGTTAGGGGTGGTGGTGGTGTTAGGGGTGGTGGTGGTGGTGTTAGGGGTGATGGTGGTGGTGGTAGGGGTGGTGGTGGTGGTGTTAGGGGTGGTGGTGGTGTTAGGGGTGGTGGTGTTAGGGGTGGTGGTGGTGTTAGGGGTGATGGTGGTGTTAGGGGTGGTGGTGGTGTTAGGGGTGGTGGTGGTGTTAGGGGTGGTGGTGGTGTTAGGGGTGGTGGTGGTGTTAGGGGTGGTGGTGGTGTTAGGGGTGGTGGTGGTGTTAGGGGTGGTGGTGGTGTTAGGGGTGGTG
This sequence comes from Salvelinus fontinalis, assembly GCF_029448725.1. NCBI lineage: Eukaryota > Metazoa > Chordata > Actinopteri > Salmoniformes > Salmonidae > Salvelinus > Salvelinus fontinalis. The sequence continues at coordinate 15,697,368 of NC_074693.1, forward strand.
GTGGTGTTAGGGGTGGTGGTGGTGTTAGGGGTGGTGGTGGTGTTAGGGGTGGTGGTGGTGTTAGGGGTGGGGGTGGTGGTGGTGGTGTTAGGGGTGGTGGTGGTGTTAGGGGTGGTGGTGGTGTTAGGGGTGGGGGTGGTGGTGGTGTTAGGGGTGGTGGTGGTGGTGGTGGTGGTGGTGGTGTTAGGGGTGGTGGTGTTAGGGGTGATGGTGGTGGTGGTGGACAACGGCAACGACCTCGTGCTTTTGACAGAGCAGCTCTACATGTCATATATAGGACTGTACAACGACCTCATGCTGGTGGCGTAGTCAACAACATGGTCATAGTCAACAATGTGGTCATAGCCAACAACATGGTCATAGCCAACAACATGGTCATAGCCACCAACATGGTCATAGCCAACAACAATATGGCCACAGCCAACAACATGGTCATAGCCAACAACATGGTCATAGCCAACAACATGGTCATAGCCAACAACATGGTCATAGCCAACAACATGGTCATAGTCAACAACATGGTCATAGCCAACAACATGGTCATAGCCAACAACGTGGTCACAGCCAACAACATGGTCATTGCCAGCCAACAACAAGGTCATAGCCAACAACATGGTCATAGCCAACAACATGGTCACAGCCAACAACATGGCCATAGCCAACAACATGGCCACAGCCAACAACATGGTCATAGCCAACAACAGGGTCAACTCTACAATGTGCCATTTGAGAGGAATAGTGACAGAGTGAATGGAGATGTGGTACCAGTATGTCCAGGTAGGTGCTGTGGTACCAGTATGTCCAGGTAGGAGCTGTGGTACCAGGATGTCCAGGTAGGAGCTGTGGTAACAGGATGTCCAGGTAGGAGCTGTGGTACCAGTATGTCCAGGTAGGAGCTGTGGTACCAGTATGTCCAGGTAGGAGCTGTGGTACCAGTATGACCAGGTAGGAGCTGTGGTACCAGTATGTCCAGGTAGGAGATGTGGTACCAGTATGTCCAGGTAGGAGCTGTGGTACCAGTATGTCCAGGTAGGAGCTGTGGTACCAGGATGTCCAGGTAGGAGCTGTGGTACCAGTATGTCCAGGTAGGAGATGTGGTACCAGTATGTCCAGGTAGGAGCTGTGGTACCAGTATGTCCAGGTAGGAGCTGTGGTACCAGGATGTCCAGGTAGGAGCTGTGGTACCAGGATGTCCAGGTAGGAGCTGTGGTACCAGGATGTCCAGTTAGAAGCTGCGGTACCAGTATGTCCAGGTAAAACATTGGTGTGCACATGGTATATTGTACAGGGAGTTTTACTGTACTTCAATGATGCCTGTATATGCTTATTGAAGTTGTAGATACCCATAAGAACAGAAAACATTTCTACTTTACTAAACTGTCTGATTCTTGAATAGGCTATGTAAAACTCACTTTATATTTTATTTCTGTGTTACTACATAGAGAATGATGGAGCTGGAAGGACGTGAAATGACCCACATTCTTGATTTCTGTGGACGAGGCTGGGTTCAATCTGGCCAAAGGCATGAGACGTGGCCGCAATCTCATTGGACACCGAGCCACAGTTGGTACACCAGGCCAACGTGGGGGCAATATTACAATGTGTGCTGCCATTTCTGAGAATGGTGTGAGCGCACACATATTCCACACATCGGGTCCTATAACACCCCAACTTCTCCTGGTCTTCCTAAATACACTTTACAGTGACCTAATACCAGAACACGAAAGAGGTTTAGTTCGACCAGATTTGCCAAATGATGTAATTGTGTGGGATAATGTCAGGTTCCACCGAACCAACATTGTTAGGTAATGGTTTGCTGCTCGAGAAAGGATAACAATGGAGTTCCTTCCACCATCCTCCCCATTCCTGAATCCGATAGTCATATACTTTCCACCAAAAATATCTTCTCAGGCACAAGATCAGATGTCTCTGTTAGATGGTATATGACTATCGGTCACAAGATCAGATGTCTCTGTTCGATGCCGTGAATGCTGCTTGTGAGGACATCACAGGCGATCATTGCAGGGGATGGTTGCGCCACGCAAGGATTTGTTCTCAGATTTGATGTTGTTGAAAAATCAGTGGCCAGACCAACAAGAGCCACAGGATGTCCACCAAGAAGACAGGAACTTGTAGTGTTACGTACTGTGAGGAGGTACAATTTATAGTTTTTACATAACTATCGCAGGTTTTTTTTGTTTTTTTTGTTGCATGGATGTCATTTTGTGGCAAATTTTTATGTAAGAAATATGTATAAATGGACATGCAAATGTGAATTTTCTGTTTACATGTAACACATTGCTACAAAAATAAATGTACTGTATGTGTTTATCCTTTTTCTGTCTCGTACAGTATTGACTTTTCCCAGTGAACTTTGACCTACTGTTGAGATCGGTATCTAAAAAGCTCAGTGTGATAGACCATAGCATTCAGCTAGATGAAACTGACCTTCTGGTATAGTATAGTAAGCAGTCAGTGTCAAAAAAATAGTAGAACAAAACTGAAATGTGTACATTAAATATTTCCAGGGTTTGACTGCCATGGTGAATAAACATCTCAACATTTTGACAAGTACGTCTCACACAATGACAAAAATTTAGAATTTATTTTACCTTTTTAACTAGTCAGTTAAGAACTAGTCAGTTAAGAACAAATGATTATTTACAATAACGGCCTAGGAACAGTGGGTTAACTGCCTTGTTCAGGGGCAGAACAACAGATTTTTACCTTGTCAGCTCAGGGATTCGATCTAGCAACCTTTCAGTTACTGGCCCAACGCTCTAACGACTAGGCTACCTGTCACCCCTATTTTGGTGGCATTGGCCAATTTACTGACACAATAAATAGGTTTTGAAGCATGAATTAAATGTTTTGGGTGAGTACTACATTTTTGCAGACATGCAATAGAGTTGTGATGTCCCATTAAACGGTTGTGACAGTTGCACTTACAGTTTAGAGAATGTTAAGACCGTTTCAAAAAATGAGCCAAAGCGATTGAGCAAAACTGTAATAATAAATGAAACATGGAACAAAACTAGAAACATGAGTTGCGTACCGACATGAAACACAGTAACAGAATCAATAACGCCTTGGGAAAGAAAAAAAAGGGCATGACAGAAATAGGGGAGGAAATCAGGAAGGTGATGGAGTCCAGGTGAGTCTCATGAAGTGCAGGTGCGCGTAACGATGGTGGCAGGTGTGTGTAATGATGAGTAAACTTGCGATGTCGAGCCCCGGAGATGGGAAGCGGGAGTAGACGTGACAGTACCCCCTCCCTGACACGCGGCTCCAACCGCAGGACGTCGCCGACGAGAGGGACAATCCCGAGGACTAGGAACGGGCCAGTTGCTTCTGCTGAGGCGATGGGAATCTGTAGAGCCAGCTGAGGCATGGAAGCCTGACGAGCCAGCTGGGGCATTCCCGGTTGCTTCGGCACCGGCACAAGGAACCAACGTCACCAGTAAAAAAAAAATCAGTTTTGCTTCCCTTTGGTGAGGCATTATTCTGTAACGTGTACGCTGGGAGTCGGGAAGCAAGAACAGGGAGTGAATTTAATAATAAATGAAACATGGAACAAAACAGGAAACACGAGTAGCGTACATACATGAAACACATAATCAATAACGCCTGGGGAAAGAACTACAGAGTGTGACAGATATAGGGGAGGAAATCAGGAAAGGGATGGAGTCCAGGTGAGTCTCATGAAGTGCAGGTGCGCGTAACGATGGTGGCAGGTGTGAGTGATGATGAGTAAACTTGCGACTTCGAACGCCGGAGAGGGAGTAGACGTGACAAGGTGTGCCTTCTTAAAAGTTAAAGTTGGAATTCATTTTTCTTAATGCGTTTGAGCCAATCAGTTGTGTTGTGACAAGGTCGGGGGGCATTCAGAAGATAGCCCTATTTGGTAAAAGACCAAGTCCCATATTATGGCAAGAACAGCTCAAATAAGCAAAGAGAAACAACAGTCCATCATAACTTTAAGACATAAAGGTCAGTCAATACAGAAAATTTCAAGAACTTTTAAAGTTTCTTCAAGTGCAGTTGCAAAAACCATCAAGCGGTATGACGGAACTGGCTCTCATGAGGACCGCCAGAGGAATGTAAGACCCAGAGTTACCTCTGCTGCAGAGGATAAGTTCATTAGACTTACCAGCCTCAGAAATTGCAGCTCAAATAAATGCTTCAAAGAGTTCAAGTAACAGACACATCTCAACATCAACTGTTCAGAGGAGACTGTGTGAATCAGGCCTTCATGGTTGAATTGCTGCAAAGATACTACTACTAAAGGACACCAATAATAAGAAGGGACTTGCTTGGGCCAAGAAACACGAGCAATCGACATTGGACCGGTGGAAATGTGTAATTTGTTCTGCAGTCCAAATGTGAGATTTTTGGTTCCAACCACCGTGTCTTTGTGAGATGCGGTGTGGGTGAACGGATTATCTCAGCATGTGTATTTTCCACCGTAAAGCATCGAGGCGGAGGTGTGATGGTGTGGGGGTGCTTTGCTGGTGACACTGTTTGTGATCTACTTAGAATTCAGCGCACACTTAACTTCTCTAGGGTAGGGGGCAGCATTTTCACGTTTGGATGAAAAGCATACCCAAATTCAACTGCCAGTTACTCATCCCCAGGAGATAAGATATGCATATTATTAGTAGATTTGGATAGAAAACACTCTGAAGTTTCTAAAACTGTTTGAATCATGTCTGTGAGTATAACATAACTTTTTTATCAGACGAAACCCCGAGGACAAACCATTCAGAATTTTTTTTTTTGAGGTCACTGTCTTTCAATGAGGTTTCATTGGGAAACCAGATTTCTAAGCAACTTGCTTGCAGTTCCTACGACTTCCACTGGATGTCAACAGTCGTGAGAAATAGGTTGAGGTTATTCCTTTGTGTAATGAAGAAATACGGCCATCTTGAAGTTGAGGCACTCCAGGTGTCCTGGACATGAGCTTCAATCAAACAGAAGGCATGCTACATATCGTTTTAATCCTGTATTGAACATATATCATCCCGTCTTCAATTTTATCGATTATTAACGTTAAAAAATACCTAAAGTTGTATTACATAAGTAGTTTGACATTTTTTGGCAAAGTTTACAGGTAACCTTTGATATATTTTGTCGTCACGTTTGAGCAAGTTGGAACCAGTGTTTTTCTGGATCAAACGCGCCAAATAAATGGACATTTTGGATATCGACGGAATTAATCGAACAAAAGGGCCATTTGTGATGTTTATGGGACATATTGGAGTGCCAACAACAGAAGCTCGTCAAAGGTAAGGCATGAATTATCTTTTTATTTCTGCGTTTTGTGTCGCTCCTGCAGGGTTGAAATGTTTTCTCTCTTTTGTTTACTATGGTGCTATGCTCAGATAATAGCATCGTACGCTTTCGCTGAAAAGCCTATTTGAATTCTGACATGTTGGCTGGACTCACAACCAGTGTAGCTTTAATTTCATATTTTTCATGTGTGATTAATGAAAGTTTGATTTTATAGTAATTTTCATAGTCATTCATTTTAATTTGGCGCTCTGCATTTTCTCAGGTTTTTTGCAAAGTGATACAGTAGCGTCTTGCCTAAACTCAGATTTTTGGATATAAATATGAACTTTACCGAACATAAAATACATGTATTGTGTAGCATGAAGTCCTATGAGTGTCATCTGATGAAGATTAACAAAGGTTAGTGATTAATTTTCTCTATTTCTGCTTTTTGTGACTCCTCTCTTTGGCTGGAAAAATGGCTGTGTTTTTCTGTTACTTGGCTCTGACCTAACATAATCCTTTGGTTTGCTTTCGTCGTAAAACCTTTTTGAAATCGGACACTTTGGCTGGATTTACAACAAGTGTAGCTTTAAAATGGTGTAAAATACTTGTATGTTTGAGGAATTTAAATTATGGTATTTCTGTTGTTTTGAATTTGGCGCCCTGCTAGTTTCACTGGCTGTTGATGAGGTTCGACGTTAATGTCCCACATACCCTAGAGAGGTTAACCAGCATGGCTACCACAGCATTCTGGAGCAATACGCCATGCCATCTTGTTTTTCAACAGGACAATGACCCAACACACCTCCAGGCTGTGCAAGGGCTATTTTACCAAGAAGGAGAGTGATGGAGTGCTGCATCAGATTACCTGGCCTCCACAATCCCCTGACCTCAACCAAATTGAGATGGTCGGACCGCGGAGTGAAGGAAAAGCAGCCAACAAGTTATCAGCATATGTGGGAACTCCTACAAGACTGTTGGAAAAGTATTCCAGGTGAAGCTGGTTGACAGAATACCAAGAGTGTGCAAAGCTGTCATCAAGGCAAAGGGTGGCTGTTTAACACTTTCTTGTTTACTCTACGATTCCATATGTGTTATTTCAAGGTTTGGATGTCTTCACTATTATTATACAATGTAGAAAATAGTAAAAATATAATACAAATCATTGAATGAATAGGTGTTCTAAAACTTTTGACCGGAAGTGTACGCAGACACACACACACACACACACACACACACACACACACACACACACACACACACACACACACACACACACACACACACACACACACACACACACACACACACACACACACACACACACACACACACACACACACACACACACACACTCTGAACCACATGACACGACTCTCTCAAGGAAGGTATGTGTGTTTGTCATTCTCCCACCAGATGATGAACAGCCTACAGTATTTCTGTGGTAACTTTTATTGTTCTCTGAAAGATGCGGTGTTCGTGTGAGTGAATCTCCGACACAGACAACCACAGAGCTCTGAGGGAGATTACATCAAAACCAATTAAATAAAAACCCTCTCTGAGTGCATCCCAAATGACACTCTATTCCCTATAAAGTGCACTACTTTTGACCAGGACCCATAGTGCACCAGAGATGGCATTTGGGATGCACCCCTAAGATTATGCATAGAAAGACCTGTCGATGAGAGCTACTGGGTGCTTCGTTTTGAGCTTTTAGCTGACTGACTGACAGACTGACTGGCTGACTGACAGACTGACAGACTGGATGACTGGTTGACTGGCTGAATGGCTGACTGGCTGGCTGACTGACTGACTGACTGGCTGACTGACAGACTGACAGACTGGCTGACTGGCTGACTGACAAACTGGCTGACTGACAGACTGACAGACTGAATTGAATGGTTGACTGGCTGACTGGATGACTGACTGACTGACTGGCTGGCAAACTGGCTGACTGACAGACTGACAGACTGAATTGAATGGTTGACTGGCTGACTGAATGGATGACTGACTGGCTGACAGACTGACTGACAGACTGACTGACTGACTGACTGGCTGACTGGCTGACTGACTGGCTGACTGGCTGGCTGGCTGACTGGCAGAATGGCTGACTGACTGACTGGCTGGCTGGCTGACAGACTGGCTGACTGGATGACTGACTGACTGACTGGCAAACTGGCTGACTGGCTGGCTGGCTGACTGGCAGACTGGCTGACTGACTGGCTGGCTGGCTGACAGACTGGCTGACTGACTGACAGACTGGCTGGCTGGCTGACTGATTGACTGGCTGGCTGACTGACTGACTGACTGACTGAATGGCTGACTGACTGGCTGATTGGCTGGCTGGCTGACTGGCAGACTGGCTGGCTGACTGTCTGATAATAACCTTGATGGGGTGGGAGAAGGCAACAGAGAAGACAACAGAGAAGGTTACAGAGAAGACAACAGAGAAGGTTACAGAGAAGGCAACAGAGAAGGCAACATAGAAGGCAACAGAGAAGACAACAGAGAAGACAACAGAGAAGGCAACAGAGAAGGCAACAGAGAAGACAACAGAGAAGGCAACAGAGAAGGCAACAGAGAAGGCAACAGAGAAGGCAACATAGAAGGCAACAGAGAAGACAACAGAGAAGGCAACAGAGAAGGCAACATAGAAGGCAACAGAGAAGACAACAGAGAAGACAACAGAGAAGGCAACAGAGAAGGCAACAGAGAAGACAACAGAGAAGGCAACAGAGAAGGCAACAGAGAAGACAACAGAGAAGGCAACAGAGAAGGCAACAGAGAAGGCAACAGAGAAGGCAACAGAGAGGACAACAGAGAAGGCAACAGAGAAGGCAACAGAGAAGGCAACAGAGAAGGCAACAGAGAGGACAACAGAGAAGACAACAGAGAAGACAACAGAGAAGACAACAGAGAAGGCAACAGAGAAGACAACAGAGAAGACAACAGAGAAGGCAACAGAGAAGGCAACAGAGAAGGCAACAGAGAAGGCAACAGAGAAGGCAACAAAGAAGACAACAGAGAAGACAACAGAGAAGACAACAGAGAAGACAACAGAGAAGACAACAGAAAAGACAACAGAAAAGACAACAGAGAAGACAACAGAGAAGGCAAAAGAGAAGACAACAGAGAAGACAACAGAGAAGGCAACAGAGAAGGCAACAGAGAAGACAACAGAGAACTAAAATAAGAGTAGACCGAGAAAAAGAAGGAGAGAGAAACAGAGAGGAGAAGGGGTCTTTGTAGCCAGCTTGTTGAAGCATGTATTGTCTATTGACAACACACACACACACTTACGCACACACGCACACAGCACGCACACACACACACAGCACACACACACGCAGCACACGGTGAGAGTGTTATTTGGTGAGAGTGCTGGTATTTGAGATGAGTGTATTTCATTGGAACTGATGGGTGTAGTGAGAGATTCCTCGTGTTACCCCATGCTACTAACTAAAGCCTAATATGGTCATTTATCATACAACCCTTCATTCCACATTCCATCCTCCCTGAGACAAACCCGGTGGGTCTTAGGTCACAGTAGTCAAACACAGATCTCTCAGACAGAACCAGTGGGTCTTAGGTCACAGTAGTCAAACACAGATCTCTCAGACAGAACCAGTGGGTCTTAGGTCACAGTAGTCAAACACAGATCTCTCAGACAGAACCAGTGGGTCCAAGGAACAGTAGTCAAACACAGATCTCTCAGACAGAACCAGTGGGTCCAAGGAACAGTAGTCAAACACAGATCTCTCAGACAGAATCAGTGGGTCTGAGGTCACAGTAGTCAAACACAGATCTCTCAGACAGAACCAGTGGGTCCAAGGAACAGTAGTCAAACACAGATCTCTCAGACAGAACCAGTGGGTCCAAGGAACAGTAGTCAAACACAGATCTCTCAGACAGAATCAGTGGGTCTGAGGTCACAGTAGTCAAACACAGATCTCTCAGACAGAACCAGTGGGTCCAAGGAACAGTAGTCAAACACAGATCTCTCAGACAGAACCAGTGGGTCCAAGGGACAGTAGTCAAACACAGATCTCTCAGACAGAACCAGTGGGTCCAAGGGACAGTAGTCGTCTTCAAGCACAAAACGCTACGGGTGGAATGAAAGAATAGGGAGAAATGACCTTAGATCAGCATCTAGGGGAAACTTCACCAACTAAGTGGTGATATTTCTGATATCAAATGGTTTCTGAGGCATCATCCCCCAGGTGCCTGCCATAGCTTCCAGACTGGTAGTGGATGAGGGTCATCTTCCATCCTAACCATGTAAAGTGAGCATTGGAGAGAGAGAAAAACAAAAAATCACTCTAAACCAATCCATCAACATGTGTGTCTGATGGGAACAATCCCTTGACTGCTTATTGCAAAATATTCAAGGCTTTTGTTTGATGACCATATGTTGCGCAGATGATCAGCGTAAAAATTAAAACACCCACACAGCAGATTACAAGCACCATGGATGATCTAACCTATGAGCCCTCTCAATCCTAATAAGTTCACCACCTATTCCTTATGTAGTGCAATACTTTGGACCAGGGCCCATAGGGAACAGGGGGGGACATTTGGTACACAGTCATAGCCTACATTACAATAAAACAAACATCTTCTTCTAGCTGCTTAGTGTCTGGCTAGCTGGTTGGTTTGGATGTGGATATCCTGTTTGAGGACCTGGGCCAAGTGCCTCCTGGGTGCGAGATAGACGACTAGGGCAAGGGGGAAGAGAGGAAAGAAGGATGGAGGGGGTTGGGGAGGGGAAGAGGGAGAAGGATGATGGGAAGAGACGGTGATGTCATACAGTAGTGTGTGTCTGTGTGTAATGTGTGCGTATCTTCTTCAGACGTCTGGGGTGAGGACACGTCTGGAGTCCAAGGCGTGGCGAGGTGAAGAACACAACCTGCTGTACCAGTCAAAACGTTCGGTCTCACCTACTCATTGAAGGGTTTTTCTTTATTTTTACTATTTTCTACATTGTAGAATAATAGTGAAGATGTCAAAACTATGAAATAACACATATGGAATCATGTAGTAACCAAAAAAGTTTTAAACAAATCAAAATATATTTTAAATTTTAGATTCTTCAAAGTAGCCAACTTTTACCTTGATGACAGCGTTGCACAATCTTGGCATTCTCTCAACCAGCTTCACCTGAAATTATTTTCAAACTGTCTAGAAGGAGTTCCCACATATGCTGAGCACTTGTTGGCTGCTTTTCCTTCACTCTACCCAGTAACCCACAGACACGTGGGTAAAATCATCAGTGAGGAGGCCGACAAGAGTCTCAGACCCAGGCAGACAGATGTTTAATTGGGTTGAGGTCTGGTTATTTTGGAGACCAGGCCATCTGATGCAGCACTCCATCACTTTCCTTCTTGGTCAAATAGCCCTTACACAGCCTGGAGGTGTATTGGGTAATTTTCCTGTTGAAAAAAAAAAGATGATAGTCCCACTAAGCGCAAACCAGATGGGATGGCATATCGCTGCAGAATGCTGTGTCACCAGCAAAGCACCCCCACACCATCACACCTCCTCCTCCATGCTTCACCGTGGGAACCACACATGCAGAGATCATCCGTTCACCTACTCTGCGTTTCACAAAGACACGGTGGATGGAACCAAAAATCTTACATTTGTACTCATCAGACCAAAGGACACATTTCCACCGGTCTAATGTCCATTGCTCGTGTTTCTTGCACCAAGCATGTCTCTTTTTCTTATTGATGTCTTTTAGTAGTGGTTTCCTTGCAGCAATTTGACCATGAAGGCCTGATTCACACAGTCTCCTGTGAACAGTTGATGTTTAGATGTGTTTGTTAATTTTATTTGGGCAGCAATTTCTGAGGCTGGTAACTCTAATGAACTTCTCCTCTGCAGCAGAGGTAACTCTGGGTCTTCCTTTCCTGTGGCGGTCCTCATGAGAGCCAGTTTCATCATAACGCTTGATGGTTTTTACGACTGCACTTGAAGAAACTTTCAAAGTTCTTGAAATTTTAAAGATTGACTGATCTTTATGTCTTAAAGTAATGATGGACTGTTGTTTCTCTTTGCTTATTTGAGCTGCTCTTACCGTAATATGGACTTGGTATTTTACCAAATATGGCTAACTTCTCTATACCAACCCTACCTTGGCACAACACAACTGATTGGCTCAAACACATTAAGAAGGGAAGATATTCCACAAATTAACTTTTAAAAAGGCACACCTATTAATTGAAATGCATTCCAGGTGACTACCTCATGAAGCTGATTGAGAGTTTGCCAAGAGTGTATAAAACTGTCATCATGGTGGCTACTTTGAAGAATCTCAAATATAAAATATATTTAGATTTGTTTAACACTTTTTTGGTTAATACATGATTCCATATGTGTTATTTCATAGTTTTGATGTCTTCACTATTATTCTACAATGTAGAAAATATAAAAAATAAAATAAAACCATTGAATGAGTAGGTGTTCTAAAACTTTTGACTGGCTGCACAATATTGTCTTTAATCGATGGCGGTTATGATATCATTTAGGACCCTGGGTATATCCAGGTGGAAGGCCCTTCAGTCCAGGGATATATCCAGGGGGAAGGCCCTTGGGACAGTCCAGAGAGATAACCAGGGGGAAGGCCATTAGGACAGTCCAGGGATATATCCAGGGGGAAGGCCCTTGGGACAGTCCAGAGAGATAACCAGGGGGAAGGCCCTTGGGACAGTCCAGAGAGATAACCAGGGGGAAGGCCCTAGGAAAACACCTCAGGGAGATAACCAAAGGGAACGTCCCCCTCTGAGTAACAAATTAAGGTAAATCAAAGCAAATCAAATGTTATTGGTCACATACACATATTTAGCAGATGTTATTGCGGGTGTAGTGAAATGCTTGTGTTCCTACCTCCAACAATTGCAGTAATATGGAGAGAAGAAGAAGAGGAGAGAAGACTCCGACTATCTTGACTGCTCCCCTTTGGGAGCATGGGTGTCTACCATGGCTCTCCACCTCACTCGCTTCTGTGTGAGGGCCTATTCCTCTAGCCAGGAGATTCCACACTTTGTCCCGTTGTTGTAGAGTGGAGCGTAGAGGAGGTTCTTCAGGTTTGTGCATGCTGATTGAACTCATAAATATTCATCAAGTCCTTTATTGAATGCTGTGTGTGTTAGAACTGGCCTGGAGCAAACATGTCCTCCCCCAGTGAAGGAAAGGGTTGTCATGTGGCTTCTGTCTGTCTGTCAGTCAGTCAGTCAGTCAGTCAGTCAGATATTCATTTACATTACATTTACATTACATTTAAGTCATTTAGCAGACGCTCTTATCCAGAGCGACTTACAACTGGGATATTCAGTCATTCAGTCAGGCTTCTGGAGGACAGCTCAGAGGGGGCCTTCCCCCCCTGGCTATCTGGAGCTTGGCCACAGTACATTATTACGACCCTGTCTAGTCTTCTGGCAAACCTTTACAGATGACCCTGTGGTTGAGATGTGGTTGAGTTTTAGCCAAATTCTGTATTCTGCCTCCAGAAACAGTCTCCTATTTTCTTTGATCTTTGTTCTACAGTAACTAGACTTGGCCAGGTAGAGCGAAACAGTTGATGAATCATGAATAACATCACTGTTAGCCGGAGTTTACCCCTCAATCAGTAATTTTTACATTAACTCAGGAAATCTTGTTAATCTATTTCCACGCGAGAGAGATAAAAAAAAAAAACTTTCCATCAGAATGTTCCTAGAGAACAGAGAACAGCAGAACTTGCAGAACAGACCTGGGTCTAACTAGGGGGATAGGTAGATACCAGATCATACCTGGGTCTAACTAGGGGGATAGGTAGATAGCAGATCATACCTGGGTCTAACTAGGGGGAAAGGTAGATAGCAGAACAGACCTGGGTCTAACTAGGGGGAAAGGTAGATAGCAGATCATACCTGGGTTTAACTAGGGGGAAAGGTAGATAGCAGAACAGACCTGGGTCTAACTAGGGGGAAAGGTAGATCGCAGATCATACCTGGGTTTAACTAGGGGGAAAGGTAGATAGCAGAACAGACCTGGGTCTAACTAGGGGGGGGGGGATAGGTAGATAGCAGATCATACCTGGGTCTAACTAGGGGGAAAGGTAGATAGCAGATCATACCTGGGTCTAACTAGGGGGAAAGGTAGATAGCAGATCAGACCTGGGTCTAACTAGGGGGAAAGGTAGATCGCAGATCATACCTGGGTCTAACTAGGGGGATAGGTAGATAGCAGATCATTCCTGGGTCTAACTAGGGGGATAGGTAGATAGCAGATCATACCTGGGTTTAACTAGGGGGAAAGGTAGATAGCAGAGCAGACCTGGGTCTAACTAGGGGGGGGGGGGGGGTAGGTAGATAGCAGATCATACCTGGGTCTAACTACTGGGAAAGGTAGATAGCAGATCATACCTGGGTCTAACTAGGGGGAAAGGTAGATAGCAGATCAGACCTGGGTCTAACTAGGGGGAAAGGTAGATAGCAGATCATACCTGGGTCTAACTAGGGGGATAGGTAGATAGCAGATCATTCCTGGGTCTAACTAGGGGGATAGGTAGATAGCAGATCATACCTGGGTCTAACTAGGGGGAAAGGAAGATAGCAGATCATACCTGGGTCTAACTAGGGGGATAGGTAGATAGCAGATCATACCTGGGTCTAACTAGGGGGGAAGGTAGATAGCAGATCCTACCTGGGTCTAACTAGGGGGATAGGTAGATAGCAGATCATACCTGGGTCTAACTAGGGGGAAAGGTAGATAGCAGATCATACATGGGTCTAACTAGGGGGAAAGGTAGATAGCAGATCATACCTGGGCCTAACTGGGGGAAAGGTAGATAGCAGATCAGACCTGGGTCTAACTAGGGGGAAAGGTAGATAGCAGATCATACCTGGGTCTAACTAGGGGGAAAGGTAGATAGCAGATCATACCTGGGTCTAACTAGGGGGATAGGTAGATAGCAGATCATACCTGGGTCTAACTAGGGGGAAAGGTAGATAGCAGATCATACCTGGGTCTAACTAGGGGGATAGGTAGATCGCAGATCATACCTGGGTCTAACTAGGGGGAAAGGTAGATAGCAGATCATACCTGGGTCTAACTAGGGGGATAGGTAGATCGCAGATCATACCTGGGTCTAACTAGGGGGAAAGGTAGATAGCAGATCATACCTGGGTCTAACTAGGGGGAAAGGTAGATAGCAGATCATACCTGGGTCTAACTAGGGGGAAAGGTAGATAGCAGATCAGACCTGGTTTTAACTAGGGGCAAAGGTAGAAAGCAGATCAGACCTGGGTCTAACTAGGGGGATAGGTAGATAGCAGATCAGACCTGGGTCTAACTAGGGGGAAAAGTAGATAGCAGATCAGACCTGGGTCTAACTAGGGGGAAAGGTAGATAGCAGATCATACCTGGGTCTAACTAGGGGGAAAGGTAGATAGCAGATCAAACCTGGGTTTAACTAGGGGGATAGGTAGATAGCAGATCATACCTGGGTTTAACTAGGGGGATAGGTTGATAGCAGATCATTCATATAAATCAGAAACAATAGAAGTCCAGGAATCGATCCCAGTGGAACACCACATTTGGGTTAGGGTCACTACATGACCAAAAGTATGTGGACACCTGCTTGTCGAACCTCTCATTTCAATGTCATGGGCATTAATATGAAGTTGGTCCCCCCTTTGCTGCTATAACAGCCTCCACTCTACTGGGAAGGCTCTTCACTAGATGTTGGAACATTGCTACAGGGACTTGCTTCCATTCAGCCACAAGAGCATTAGTGAGGTCGGGTCACTGATGTTGGGTTATTAGGCCGGCCTTCGCAGTCGGCTTTCCAATTCATCCAAAAAGGTGTTCGATGGGGTTGAGGTCAGGGTTCTGTGCAGGCCAGTCAAGTTCTTCCAAACCGATCTCGACAAACCATTTATGTATGGACCTCGCTTTATGCACGGGGGCATTGTCATGCTGAAACAGGAAAGGACCTTCCCCAAACTGTTTCCACATAGTTGGAAGCACAGAATTGTCTAGAATGTAATTTTATGCTGTAGCGTTAAGATTTCTCTAATGGGCCGAGCGCGAACCATGAAAAACAGCCTCAGATCATTATTCCTCCTCCACCAAACTTTACAGTTGGCACTATGCAATGGGGCAGGTAGTGTTTTCCTGGCATCCGCCCAACCCAGATTTGTTAGTCGAACTGCTAGATCCATGATTCATCACGTTTCCACTGCTCCAGCGTCCAATGGCGGCGAGCTTAACATCACTCCAGCCGACGCTTGGCATTGTGCATGATGGTGATCTTAGGTTTGTGTGCTGCTGCTCGGCCATGGAAACCCATTTCATGAAGCTCCCGACTAACAGTTCTTGTGCTGACGTTGCTTCCAGAGGCAGTTTGGAACTCGGTAGGTAGCGTTGCAACCGAGGACAGACTATTTGTACACGCTTCATCACTCGGCGGTCCCGTTCTGTGAGCTTGTGTGGCCTACCACTTCGCGGATGAGCCGTTGTTGCTCCTAGACGTTTCCGCTTCACAATAACAGCCCTTACAGTTGACCGGGGGCAGCTCTAGCAGGGCAGAAATTTGACGAACTGACTTGTTGGAAAGGTGGCATCCTATGACAGTTCCATGTTGAAAGTCACTGAGCTCTCCATTCTACTGCCAATGTTTGTCTATGGAGATCGCATGGCTGGGCGCTCGATTTTATACACCTGTCAGCAAAGGATGTGGCTGAAATAGCTGAATCCACTAATTTGAAGGGGTGTCCACATAAATTTTTTTATATAGTGTATGAAGAGGATTGTTCACTATTTGGATCAGGGCATTTCAACTCCACAGCCGGAAAGCTGAGACCCATATTCGTATCTCAAAATGGCTGCCTATTCTCTCTTTAGTGCACTTCCATCCATTCAAAAGTAGTGCACTATATAGGAGATTGTGTGCTTCCCAAATGGCACCCTTTGTCCTCATCAATCAGGAACTGATTCAGACCTGGGGACACCTGATGTGAGGAGTCTCTGGCCAATCAAATCAACCAATAAACTACTGCAGCAGGTTGAAAAGGAACAATTAGAACCTAGAGGTCATGAACTACTGCACCAGGAAGAAAAGGAACAATTAGACCCTAGAGGTCATGAACTACTGCACCAGGGAGAACAGGAACAATTAGGCCCTAGAGGTCATGAACTACTGCACCAGGAAGAAATGGAACAATTAGACCCTAGAGGTCATGAACTACTGAACCAGGAAGAAAATGAACAATTAGACCCCTAGAAGTCATGAACTACTGCACCAGGAAGAAAATGAACAATTAGACCCTAGAGGTCATGAACTACTGCACCAGGAAGAAAAGGAACACCTAGACCCTAGAGGTCATGAACTACTGCACCAGGAAGAAAAGGAACACCTAGACCCTAGAGGTCATGAACTACTGCACCAGGAAGAAAATGAACAATTAGATCCTAGAGGTCCCTGGAGCTGAGTAGGCTTCATCTGATCTGGGTCAAATAGGAAGTGAGTTATCAGAGAGAAATAGAACCCACATCGAACTGTGAATGGCAGTTTGTTTTCTGCACCGTGGACATTACTGATGCTAGGCGTTGTTAGATGTTTAATATCGTCATCTTTGTTGATATAAATGCTGTCGATTGATCTCACCACAACCTGCACCTCAGAGAGACACACAGCAGGGAGAAAAGATTCCTTCTTCCCACACATGCAGTCATGCAGGCACACCCACTGTTGTGTTGACATTGGATCATGATGTGTGGATTGATGTAATGTGTTTGAGGTGAGGCTCTCTAGCAGTGGGAATGGTAGGACTCACCAAAATATAATGATCATCAGAATGAAGGAATGACTTAATGACATACTACTGAACATCACGATTGTACACGCACGCACGCACGCACGCAAACACACACACACACACACGAGGCTTCTGATTTCCTGGAATGCCATGGTCTACAGTGATTGCTGATATTTCAGTCTCAGTCACTAATGTCCTTTAGGGGAGAAGAGAAGAATAGATATTTTGTTGAGACCAAGTTGCTGTGTGATTCAGATTAAGCCTTTAGCGCGCGTGTGTGTGTGTGTGTGTGTGTGTGTGTGTGTGTGTGTGTGTGTGTGTGTGTGTGTGTGTGTGTGTGTGTGTGTGTGTGTGAGTCGTTTGTGTGGAAACGGACAGGGTCGGACTGAACTGGGACCGTTGCTTGGGCTGTGTTGTTTGTGTCTCCTGGTTTGGTATGATTTTGATTAGATTCTAGAGAGCATTGAACCAAACAAAGAGAGAACTTCTTGTTGGGAGAAGAATTCCACCCTTGTTCCCAGCCAGGCAGAACCACAGAGGCCCTGCTAGAGATTGGAAGAGGAGCGTGAACCCGAACCAAACAGATAGAGAGGAAAGACATGGACCGAACCAAACAGATAGAGAGGAAAGACATGGACCGAACCAAACAGATAGAGAGGAAAGACATGAACCAAACAGATAGAGAGGAAAGACATGGACCAAACAGATAGAGAGGAAAGACATGAACCAAACAGATAGAGAGGAAAGACATGGACCGAACCAAACAGATAGAGAGGAAAGACATGAACCAAACCAAACATTTAGAGAGGAAAGATATGGACCGAACCAAACAGATAGAGAGGAAAGACATGAACCAAACCAAACAGATAGAGAGGAAAGACATGAACCAAACCAAACAGATAGAGAGGGAAGATATGGACCAAACAGATAGAGAGGAAAGACATGGACCGAACCAAACAGATAGAGAGGAAAGACATGGACCGAACCAAACAGATAGAGAGGGAAGACATGGACCAAACCAAACATTTAGAGAGGAAAGACATGAACCAAACAGATAGAGAGGGAAGACATGAACCAAACCAAACATTTAGAGAGGAAAGACATGAACCAAACAGATAGAGAGGAAAGACATGAACCAAACCAAACATTTAGAGAGGAAAGACATGGACCGAACCAAACAGATAGAGAGGAAAGACATGAACCAAACAGATAGAGAGGGAAGACATGAACCAAACAGATAGAGAGGAAAGACATGGACCGAACCAAACAGATAGAGAGGAAAGACATGGACCGAACCAAACAGATAGAGAGGAAAGACATGAACCAAACAGATAGAGAGGGAAGACATGAACCAAACAGATAGAGAGGAAAGACATGGACCGAACCAAACAGATAGAGAGGGAAGATATGGACCGAACCAAACAGATAGAGAGGAAAGACATGAACCAAACCAAACATTTAGAGAGGAAAGACATGAACCAAACCAAACATTTAGAGAGGAAAGACATGAACCAAACCAAACAGATAGAGAGGAAAGACATGGACCGAACCAAACAGTTAGAGAGGGAAGATATGGACCGAACCAAACAGATAGAGAGGGAAGATATGGACCGAACCAAACAGATAGAGAGGAAAGACATGGACCGAACCAAACAGTTAGAGAGGGAAGATATGGACCGAACCAAACAGATAGAGAGGGAAGATATGGACCGAACCAAACAGATAGAGAGGGAAGATATGGACCGAACCAAACATTTAGAGAGGAAAGACATGGACCGAACCAAACAGATAGAGAGGGAAGATATGGACCGAACCAAACAGTTAGAGAGGGAAGATATGGACCGAACCAAACAGTTAGAGAGGGAAGATATGGACCGAACCAAACAGTTAGAGACGGAAAGACATGAACCGAACCAAACAGTTAGAGAGGGAAGATATGGACCGAACCAAACATTTAGAGGGAAAGATATGGAACGAACCAAACAGATAGAGAGGAAAGACATGGACCGAACCAAACATTTAGAGAGGAAAGACATGGACCGAACCAAACAGATAGAGACGGATTGCATAGAGGTGCATAGAGGCAAGTCAGTTAAGAACAAATTCTTATTTACAATGACGGCCTACACCAGCAAAGCCCGGACGATGCTGGGCCAATTGTGCACCGCCCTATGAGACTCCCAATCACAGCCGGTTGTGATACAGCCTGAATTTGAACCAGGGTGTCTGTAGTGATACCTCAAGCACTGAGATGCAGTACCTTAGACCGCTGTACCACTCGTGAACCCCATTAGTAAAGGTCCAGTGTTACAGACTGCTATACCAGTCTTTGACAACAGGACTAATAAAGGCCTAGTGCACTACTTTTGTGAAATAAACTATTTTTCCGATGTTTCAGGGAACCTTTCAGCACTATGTTCCATGTCAAAGTAGTTCCGAAGCACGGGAAGAAAACTCTCCCACTGAATTTCCTTTCATTCTTTACCAACAGTCAGCGTAATAGAGCGAATAAAGAGAGAGAAGGTTGCCGAGCAACATTCCTATGACATCAGCCACATCCTGTATGAGATAGGAACTGCATCCTGTACTTTACATGCTCATCATTCACACAA
Organism: Salvelinus fontinalis; assembly: GCF_029448725.1. NCBI lineage: Eukaryota > Metazoa > Chordata > Actinopteri > Salmoniformes > Salmonidae > Salvelinus > Salvelinus fontinalis. The sequence continues at coordinate 15,717,055 of NC_074693.1, forward strand.
CCACACCGTCTGATTGGCCCAGCTAGCACACACTCTCTCTCTCTGAATGATCACTAAACATCAGTACATATACAGCTTCGATACGTTACAACTCAGAGGGTGTGCAAGGAAGGACGACGGTGAGCTGACGTTGTTAGGAACGTTGGGAAAGACTTTCTTCTTTTCTCCCTAATAAAACGAAGAGCTCATTTTTATTTTTGTGATTTCACAGCAACGTCCGGTGTTTGTTTGTGTTGGCGGCCGGCTGTAGCCTGCTGTAGCCTGTTTCTGTGTAACGAGTGTGATTATGTACTGGGAACTGGAACCTACGTGTCATATTATAAACCAATAGAAACCAGGAGGGAGGGAGGGAGGGAGGGAGGGAGAGGGAGGGAGGGAGAGAGAGAGAGAGAGAGAGAGAGAGGAGAGAGAGAGAGAGAGAGAGAGAGAGAGAGAGAGAGAGAGAGAGAGAGAGAGAGAGAGAGAGAGAGAGAGAGAGGAGAGAGAGAGAGAGAGAGAGAGAGAGAGAGAGAGAGAGGAGAGAGAGAGAGAGAGAGAGAGAGAGAGAGAGAGAGAGAGAGAGAGAGAGAGAGAGAGAGAGTGAGAGAGAGAGTGAGAGAGAGAGAGAGAGAGAGAGAGAGAGAGAGGAACAGGGCCGTGTCCCACAGGATTCATTTGTGTGTATTTATGCTGGTGCACGTCATCACAGTAATCTGTCCTGGAGTACACTCAGGAAGGAGTACACTCAGGAAGGAGTACACTCAGGAAGGAGTACACTGAGGAAGGAGTACACTCAGGAAGGAGTACACTGAGGAAGGAGTACACTCAGGAAGGAGTACACTCAGGAAGGAGTACACTCAGGAAGGAGTACACTCAGGAAGGAGTACACTCAGGAAAGAGTACACTCAGGAAGGAGTACACTGAGGAAGGAGTACACTGAGGAAGGAGTACACTCAGGAAGGAGTACACTCAGGAAGGAGTACACTCAGGAAGGAGTACACTCAGGAAGGAGTACACTCAGGAAGGAGTACACTGAGGAAGGAGTACACTGAGGAAGGAGGGAGTACTGTACATTGATGTGGAGAGAGAGACAGCACTATACATTGATGTGGAGAGAGAGACAGCACTATACATTGATGTGGAGAGAGAGACAGCGCTATACATTGACGTGGAGAGAGAGACAGCACTATACATTGATGTGGAGAGAGAGACAGCACTATACATTGATGTGGAGAGAGAGACAGCACTATACATTGATGTGGAGAGAGAGACAGCACTATACATTGATGTGGAGAGAGAGACAGCACTATACATTGACGTGGAGAGAGAGACAGCACTATACATTGACGTGGAGAGAGAGACAGCGCTATACATTGATGTGGAGAGAGAGACAGCACTATACATTGATGTGGAGAGAGAGACAGCGCTATACATTGACGTGGAGAGAGAGACAGAGCACTATAACATTGAT
>NC_074693.1:15721349-15761349 GCF_029448725.1 Salvelinus fontinalis
GGAAGCTGTTCAGGAAGTTGTTCAGGAAACTGTTCAGGAAACTGTTCAGGAAGCTGTTCAGGAAGCTGTTCAGGAAACTGTTCAGGAAACTGTTCAGGAAACTGTTCAGGAAGCTGTTCAGGAAGCTGTTCAGGAAACTGTTCAGGAAGCTGTTCAGGAAGCTGTTCAGGAAACTGTTCAGGAAGCTGTTCAGGAATCTGTTCAGGAAGCTGTTCAGGAAACTGTTCAGGAAACTGTTCAGGAAACTGTTCAGGAAGTTGTTCAGGAAGCTGTTCGGGAAGCTGTTCAGGAAACTGTTCGGGAAGCTGTTCGGGAAACTGTTCAGGAAGCTGTTCAGGAAGCTGTTCAGGAAACTGTTCAGGAAACTGTTCAGGAGGCTGTTCAGGAAACTGTTCAGGAAACTGTTCAGGAAGCTGTTCAGGAAACTGTTCAGGAAGCTGTTCAGGGACCTTTGCTGTGCGGTAGCAGAGAGAACAGCCTATGATTTTTTTCGGCCTTCCACTGACACCGCCTGGTATAGAGCGATGTACTGGACCGTACGCACTACACTCTGTTGAGCCTTGCAGTCGGATGCCAATTAGTTGCCATACCAAGCGGTGATACAGCCAGTCAAGATGCTCTCAGTGATCCTTTTTTGAGGATCTGAGGGCCCCGGCCAAATCTTTTCAGCCTCCTGAGGGGTAAGAGGTGTTGTTCACCCCCCCCTTCTCCCTTTCTCCCCCAGCCCCCCCTTCTCCCTTTCTCCCCCAGCCCCCCCTTCTCCCTTTCTCCCCCAGCCCCCCCTTCTCCCTTTCTCCCCCAGCCCCCCTTTCTCCCTTTCTCCCCCAGCCCCCCCTTCTCCCTTTCTCCCCCAGCCCCCCCTTTCTCCCTTTCTCCCCCAGCCCCCCCTTCTCCCTTTCTCCCCCAGCCCCCCTTTCTCCCTTTCTCCCCCAGCCCCCCCTTCTCCCTTTCCTTTCTCCCCAGCCCCCCTTCTCCCTTTCTCCCCCAGCCCCCCTTCTCCCTTTCTCCCCCCAGCCCCCCTTCTCCCTTTCTCCCCCAGCCCCCCCCCTTCTCCCTTTCTCCCCTAGCCCCCCTTCTCCCTTTCTCCCCCAGCCCCCCTTCTCCCTTTCTCCCCCAGCCCCCTTCCTTCTTCCCCCCCCCCTTCTCCACTTCTCCCCCAGCCCCCCCTTCTCCCTTTCTCCCCCAGCCCCCCTTCTCCCCCAGCCCCCCTTCTCCCTTTCTCCCCCAGCCCCCCCCATTCTCCCTCTTCTCCCCTAGCCTCCCTTCTCCCTTTCTCCCCCAGCCCCCCTTCTCCCTTTCTCCCCCCAGCCCCCCCCCCTTCTCCCCCCAGCCCCCCCCTTCTCCCCTTCTCCCCCAGCCCCCCCTTCTCCCTTTCTCCCCCAGCCCCCCTTCTCCCTTTCTCCCCCAGCCCCCTTTCTCCCCCCCCCCTTCTCCACTTCTCCCCCAGCCCTCCCCCTTCTCCCCTTCTCCCCCAGCCCCCTTCTCCCTTTCTCCTCCAGCCCCCCCTTCTCCCTCTCTCCCCCAGCCCCCCCTTCTCCCTTTCTCCCCCAGCCCTCCCCCCTTCTCCCACTCTCCCCCAGCCCCCCTTCTCCGTTTCTCCCCCAGCCCCCCCTTCTCCACTTCTCCCCCAGCCCTCCCCCCCCCCCCCCCTTCTCCCTTTCTCCCCCTTCTCCTTTGAACTGTCCCATGGCTGTATCATATTACCTACAGTGAGCAGAGCTGATGGTTTCTGGTGGTAGTGTAGTGACTAAAGGAGCAGACCAGACCAGAGGAGATGTGTATGATTTTAATCAGAGCAAGCCAGGGCTCAAGGCTGTGTCACAAAGGACACATATTCCCTATGCAGTGCACTACTTTTGACCAGAGCCTTAAGGGTGCACTATATAGGGAATAGGGTGCCATTTGGGTCACAGACTCTGTAATAACCTCTCCTCTGCATGGTGGAGGGAAGAATCTAGCTGACTTGTGAGGGAATGAAAAACAGATCAGTTAGGAAATTCTAAGCCTCTCTCTCTCTCTCTCTCGCTCTCTCTCTGCCTCTCTGTCTCTCTCTCTCTCTCATTGCAGCAAAAGTCTCCTCATTCTTTTGATGGAATGTGTGCAAGCATTTCCTCTCTTCTCACCTCGCTCCTTCACTCTTTCATTTTCTCTCCCACACACACAGCTGCCCCCTAGGAGAGGAACACCAGCAGAGAGAGGAATAGAGAGAGAGAGAGAGAGGAGAGAGAGAGAGGAGATGGAGAGGGGAGAGAGAGAGAGGAGAGAGAGAGGAGAGAGAGATGGGAGAGAGAGAGGAGAGAGGAGAGAGGAGAGAGAGAGGGGAGAGAGAGAGGAGAGAGAGAGAGAGAGGAGAGAGAGAGAGAGGAGAGAGAGAGAGGGGAGAGAGAGAGGAGAGAGGAGAGACCTCAGGGGAGAGGGATTAGGGTGGGGAGAAGGAGGGAGGTATGGAGGAAGTTGGTTTGGGAGAGTGAGGGAGGGAGGTATGAAGGGAGTTGGTTTGGGAGAGTGAGGGAGGGAGGTATGAAGGGAGTTGGTTTGAGAGAGTGAGGGATGGAGGTATGGAGGGAGTTGGGTGGGGAGAGGGAAGAGATATGGAGGGAGTTGGGTGGGGAGAGGGAAGAGATATGGAGGGAGTTGGGTGGGGAGAGGGAAGAGATATGGAGGGAGTTGGGTGGGGAGAGGGAAGAGATATGGAGGGAGTTGGGTGGGGAGAGGGAAGAGATATGGAGGGAGTTGGGTGGGGAGAGGGAAGAGATATGGAGGGAGTTGGGTGGGGAGAGGGAAGAGATATGGAGGGAGTTGGGTGGGGAGAGGGAAGAGATATGGAGGGAGTTGGGTGGGGAGAGGGAAGAGATATGAGGGAGTTGGGTGGGGAGAGGGAAGAGATATGGAGGGAGTTGGGTGGGGAGAGGGAAGGGGAGGAGATACGGTGGGAGTTGGTATTTGGTATTTAGTATTTTTTTAGGATCCCCATTAGCTGTTTCAAAAGCAGCAGCTACTCTTCCTGGGGTCCACACAAACCATCAAACATGACATAATACAGAACATTAATAGACAACAGCTCAAGGACAGAACTACGTCAATAAAAATGTGTTTTTACAAAAGTTACATGTAGCCTACATGTTAATACACATAAACTATCTAGCTCAAATAGAGGACAGGTGTTGTGATGTGAGGTGTTGCTTTATCTGTTTTTTGAAACCAGCTTTGCTATTTATTTGAGCAATATGAGATAATGGCTCTATGTAATACTGTACGCTTTCTTGAATTTGTTCTGGATTTGGGGACTGTGAAAAGACCCCTGGTGGCATGTCTGGAGGGGTAAGGGTGTGTGTCAGAGCTGTGCGTAAGTTGACTATCCAAACAATTTGTGATTTTCAAACACATTAATGTTTCTTATAAAAAGAAGAAGTGATGCAGTCAGTCTCTCCTCAACTCTTAGCCAAGAGAGACTGACATGCATAGTATTTATATCGTCCCTCTGATAGCAATGAAAAGCAAAACGTGCCGCTCTGTTCTGGGCCAGCTGCAGCTTAACTTGGTCTTTCCTTGCAGCACTGGACCACACGACTGGACAATAATCAAGATACGACAAAATTAGAGCCTGCAGGACTTGCTTTTTGGAGTGTGGTGTCAAAAAAGCAGAGCATCTCTTTATTACGGACAGACCTCTCTCCATCTTTACAACCATTGAATCTATATGTTTTGACCATGACAGTTTACAATCTAAGGTAACGGCAAGTAATTTAGTTACCTCAACTTGTTCAACAGCCACACCATTCATTACCAGATTCAACTGAGGTCTAGAACTTAAGGAATGACTTGTACCAAATACAATGCTCTTAGTTTTAGAGATGTTCAGGACCAGTTTATTACTGGCCACACATTCCAAAACAGACTGCAACTCTTTGTAAAGGGTTTCAGTGACTTCATTAGCTGTGGTTGCTGATGCGTATATGGTTGAATCATCATCATACATGGACACACATGCTTTGTTTAATGCCAGTTGCAGGTCATTGGTAAAAATAGAAAAGAGTAGCGGGCCAAGAGAGCTGCCCTGCGGTACACCACACTTTACATGGTTGACATTAGAGAAGCTTCCATTTAAGAAAATGCTTTGAGTTCTATTAGATAGATAGCTCTGAATCCACAATATGTCTGAGGTTGAAAAGCCATATCACATACGTTTTTGGACAATAATACAGGTTATGGACAATAATATCAAAGGCTGCACTGAAATCTAACAGTACAACTCCCACAATCTTCTTCTTATTATTTTATTTCAACCAATCATCAGTCATTAGTGTCAGTGCAGTACATGCTGAGTGCCCTTCTCTATAAGCGTGCTGAAAATCTGTTGTTAATTTGTTTACAGAGAAATAGCATTGTAATTGGTCAAACAACATTTTTTCCAATAGTTTGCTAAGAGCTGGCAGCAAGCTGATAGGTCTGCTGTTAGAACATTCACCAACTCTCTGGATAACATGAAACTGCCTAACCAGCTCTGCTAGGGGGAGTAAAATGGTTAGAGTGGGGTGTTCTTTCATTATGTGTCTGGAAGTAGCTAGCCAATGTGAGCCAGTTAACTTGGGTGCTTGACTGTCGTTGTAAATTCAGAGCTTTCAGAACAACCCTACTTATTGGGCAGGGTGTCCAGTGTGTGCTCTGAACGCGAAACGCTCTGAATTTACAGACGGATAATCTGGAAGTAGCTGGCAAGTTAGTACAGAACGGTCGGACCCTTAAAGAGATGGGTGGGGCTAAGGCTTAAGAGGGTGTGAACAATGCTGAATGGGTGTAGACACAGAAGGGCTCTCCAATACTAGTATCAAAACATTGAAAGACGTTTTTTGTCAAAAGTGAGTTTACAAGTTGATCAACTTTCAAAGCAGAACTACATTCCCATTGTTTCCTCAAATGCAGTGTATGATCTACCATTTTGTAGCTCTGAGTCTCTACTATTATCCAATGTAAAAAACTGAACTTCAAACGTTGCTACATAAGACCGAATCCAGGTGATGAGTCACATATAGCCACATTTCCTCTTCTGCTTCAAACATCAAGGTGTTTTGGTACTTCTCTTATGCACTACGCTTTTCAGCTTGTTTACTAAACCACAGGTCAATATAGTCTACCTGCCTTCTATCCATAGTGCCAATAGTGGTAGGTGGATCATTTGTCCAGAGCTACAACAGGCTAACTCGCAATCATACCACACATAAAATCATTCAAATATGCACCAATTTTCAATATATATAGCTGATAGGCAGCGTAGAGGCCAGGTGAAGCGGAGAGGCCAGGTGAAGCGGAGAGGCCAGGTGCAGCGGGGAGGCCAGGTGCATCATTGCGCATTAAAGAACAGTGAAGACACGCAGCTCAAAAAGCTCCCCTATTGATCTCGTTTCTGGACAAAAACATGATCCTACCTAGACTACGCTACAGCACCACAATTCAATGAATTACTACTTACGTTAGGATTTTCAATTGAGTACAATTGAGTACAATTCTACTCTAGGTTGTAAACTGCAATGAAAATGTCATTTGAATAATGTCGGAAAATAATGTTGAACGTTTCGTTCCATTTGGATGAGTTGTGGGTCTACTCTGGACAGGTTATAGAAAGAAACACCGGTCTACTAACCACCGGTCCTGGCAACCATCATTACCTACACCTGATCTCCTTTACCACGCACACTTGAACTTCACTATCACCTTGATTACCTTCCCTTTATTTAACTCTCAGTAGCCCTCAGTCATCAGACAGTATTGGTTTGCTTTCATGTTCAGTACCCATCTCCTGTTTTGTTAATTTGCCTTGAATCTTTGTTATTATTAACCTCTTCTTCTCCATCTGCTTCTTGACTCCCTGCGTATGACGTGACAGAATACTACCTCGCAATATGGAAGCAGCAGAAGATAACGAAAATCTTCCAGACGGTCAAGAAACAGGATCATCTACTTCACCAACACCACGACCAGCTGGTGCAACTGGGTACGGTCCTGGTGGAGGTCCTCCTCGTTCTCCATCGCCTCGACTCCATCAGCTAGGCTCTCAATACTCCTATCAGAGAGCCTCCTATACATGGTTGTCACACTGAGCCAGTCCCCAAGCCTACACAGCCGTCTGCCCAGGTCAGCGATGCCTGACTGTCCCTGCCGGAAAAGTACGACTGTACTCCATCAAAATGCCTTGTATTCCTACTCCAGTGCTCCCTCTATTTCACCAATCAGACGGGAGCCCTCACCACCGAGAGGTCCAAGGTTTCCACAATAATTTCCCTGCTGACCGGGCGGGTGTTGGTGTGGGCTACGGACGTCTGGGAGAGAGGAGAGGAGGAGATGGGTTCCTGTGAGAGGTTCATGGCTCTGTTCAGGGGATCGTCGACCATCCTCCAGAGGGCAGAGAGGGAGGTGAGTGACTTCTCCAACTCCAACAGGGTGCCCAGACCGCTGTGGAGTATGACCTCACCTTTCGGACTGTGGCAGTCTCCAGCGGATGAAATGAGCCGGCACGAAGAGGACTGCGCGAAGAGGTCCAGTTGGAGATGGCATGTCGGGATGATAACCTATCCTTGGACGCACTCGTCGTGATGGCCATCCATCTGGATAAACTTCTTTGGGAGCGCCGGTGCCCACCTCACCACTGGCTTCCCTCCTTCGGCTGAACCTGAACCCATGAAGGTAAGGGCCACACACCTCTCTGCGGCAGAGCGGCATCACCGGAGACAGCTGGGGCTCTGTCCGTATTGTGACCAGAAGGGGGGCCAGCTTCAGCGATGTCCGGTGTGTCCCAACCTGGGGAACACTAGAGCAGAGGGGCAACCCCTTGACCTTCCGTCTCCCAGGGTAGGTGTGAGTTTTCCATTTTCGTCGTTTTCCGCCAAACCCTTTCTGGTTCCCATTTCACTGGCTGGCTGTCTCCCCAAACCCTTTCTGGTTCCCATTTCACTGGCTGGCTGTCTCCCCAAACCCTTTTTGGTTCCCATTTCACTGGCTGGCTGTCCCCCAAGTGTTGTCTCTAAAGCTCTAGTGGACTCCAGTGCCGCGGGGAATTTCATCGACCAGGCCCTTGCCTCCTCCCTGAACATAACCTAATATAATTCCAGCATCAAAACTGCGCAACAACAATTCAATTAATGGAAACAGATATGTGAAGAAAAAAAAGTACATTGTGGAGGGAGGTGCATTTAATTTAATGATACGTTAAGTTGGAAAAGAACCATTTCCGGTTCCATGTAGAATCCTTTTCACTGAGGGTTCAACATGGAACCCAAAATAGTTCTACCTGAAACCCCCAAAAATGTATACCTGGAACCAAGAAGGGGCAGTTGAAGAACCTTTTAGGAACCCTAATGGAACCCTTTTGGAACCATTTTGTAAGGTCCTTCTGTCCTGTGGTCTATGTCTGTCTCCTGATCTAAATCTCTAGAGGAAATATTCCCCTGTTCTCGACAGGTGACTTCTCTGTTCTGTAACTCACAACATTCAGGGAACCATGTAAACAACTGGCTTGGTCTTTGGTACCACTTTTTTAGTTAAACTTCCTTGCGTATATATTTCATCCTTTGTTCGACAGATTCTTGTCTCTGAGTTTTATGAAGGGAAAAACGGGGTTGAAAAAGAGAAATGTGGGGGGGCCAGGGGGGTGGAGAGAGGAGAGGGGGCTCCCTCCTAGGTCCCCCCCATACATCCATGTATTGAATATGAAAATATATGATAGCATAATGTGTTCAGTATGCAAGCATGAAGGAAACCATATGAACAGGAGGCCAGACAAAGAGCCTACTGTGCTCCAAGTACGACCACTCCCCCCTCCTCTCTGTCTTATTCAATTGAGAGAGAGAGAGAGAGAGAGAGAGAGAGAGAGAGAGAGAGAGAGAGAGAAAGAGATATGAGAGAGTTCGACCCAGACAGAGGTAGAAGGGGGAGCCCTGAGGAGCTAAAAAAGGGGCAGGACAAACTAGCCACACGCCTTGCACACACAGACCCACCGGAGTACAGGTGAGCTGCAACTACTACTGTACATACTACTGTACAGCTGCTATCTCTTATACAGGAAACATCTACAATCAGTTGCTTTGTTACGGCTAGATGATACTTTTTGGCACAGTGACGTTAAGAAGCATGTGGACTTGTACTTTGAGTTTTACCTATAGTTAATGATGTTGATCATTGAAGTTGAGAGACTCTATCTCGCCGAGGGTGACCAGAGTGCATGGGACAAAAAAAAAAGAATACAAATGGGGGAAACATGAACTCTGAACTGTTAACCTTTGAACTAACTGATGAAAGACATCTGTCGTTGTTGTTTTGTTACTTTCCCTCTGTGCTGCAGGTTTGCAGAGGGGGCTGGTTAATTCACTGGTGGTTACATTAGCACTGTTGTCATCTTCAGCTGTCACTGATAGACTAGCCTATTGTCTTGTCTGTGACTGTGTGGAGTCTTGATGTGGCCAGCCCTGGTTAGGGACTTAGAGCAGCGGTGTATTGTCTTGACTGTGTGGAGTCTTGATGTGGCCAGCCCTGGTTAGGGACTTAGAGCAGGGGTGTAGTGTAACGTTAGATGATGTATCAGATGAAGGGCTAGCTAGCTGGAGACTGTATTGTCTTACCTTCCTATGATACAGCAGGTGAGGACCAGTATAATGGTTAAAGAGAGCCATAACAGTCGGGTTGTTTTACCATATGTTAATTCATTCATTAATTGGTTATTACATATGTAGCGTATTCATGTCGATGCATGAAATCGACACCTCATTTATTCAGGTAACTGTGTTGATGTCTTGGGAATGTAGAAATACTTTTACATAACATTTAATCAACAGCTAATTAATTGTTTTGCTTTAACAAAACTGGTACAATGCCAAAACATTTTATTTTTATTCTCACAATGGCTTTGATGTGGTTGTTTCAGAGTGCTGCCACACTGAACAAAACAATATTAACACAATATGCAACATTTTCAAAGATTTTACTTGGGCACCCGAGTGGGGCAGCAGTCTAATGCACTGCATCTCAATGTAAGAGGTGTCACTACAGTCCCTGGTTCAAATCCAGGCTGTTTCATATTGAGCTGTGATTTAGGAGTCTAATAGGGTGGTGCACAATTGTCCGGGGTAGGCCATCATTGTCAATAAGAATTTGTTCTTAACTGATTTGCCTAGTTAAATTAAAACATTAAAAAAAATAAAAGGAAATTAGTCATTTGATATTAATGAATTAGGCCCTAATCTATGGAACGCAGAGGCCCAGTCACTTGGGAGCCAGACCCAGAATTAGTTTTTCCCTACAAAACGGCTTAATTACGGACAGAAATACTCCTCAGCACCCTTGGAGATGGCTTATGGTAGAGAAAGTAACATAACATGATTTGGCAACAGCTCTGGTGGATATTCCTGCAGTCAGCGTGCCTATTGCACACTCCCTCAAAAATTGAGACATCTGTGGCATTGTGTTGTGTGTCAAAACTGCACATTTTAGAGGGGTCTTTTATTGTCCCCAGCACAAGGTGCACATGTGTAAGGATCATGTTATTTAATCAGCTTCTTGATATGCCACATCTGTAAAGGGTAAATGGATAATCTTGCTGAAGGAGAAATGCTCACTAACAGGGATGTAAACACATTGGTGCACAACATTTTAAAGATGGTTTTTCTGCGTATTGAACATTCCTGTGATATTTTATCTCGCCCCATGAAACACAGGACCAAAACGTTTTAAATATTTTTCTTAAGTGTTTGTTGGCTTCAGAGGGGAGAGGGTGAGTTTTAAGATTCTGGCTGACTATGATATGCCACACCTGTCAGGTGGATGGATTATCTTGGCAAAGGAGAAATTCTCAATGACAGGGATGTTAACAAATTTGTGCAGAAAAAAACGATAATTAAGCTATTTGTGCGTATAGAATTTTTTTGGAAATGTTTTATTTCAGCTCATGAAACATGAGACCAATACTTTACATGTTGCGTTTATATTGTTGTTAAATATTTCAGCACCTCCCTTCTCTGAAGATTTAAACTCTTAAGTGATTGATTCCATCTTCTAAGAGTTTCGGATGAAATAAACTCTTGGCATGCTGTGTTGGTTTTACACACCTATTGTAGGTAATCTATTTATCATTTAATCATCATTTAATGTTCTCCACTTGCAGCTCCCAGTGTGGGCTGTTTCACATCTCACACACTGAATTACAGGCTTTATTCTCACATGATGTAGGAGACTAAATATGAGAGAGAGAGAGAGACAGAGAGAGAGAGAGAGAGAGAGACGGAGAGAGAGACGGAGAGAGAGACAGAGAGAGAGAGAGAGAGAGAGAGAGAGAGAGAGAGAGAGAGAGAGAGAGAGAGAGAGAGACAGACAGACAGACAGAAAGAGAGACAGACAGAGAGAGAGAGAGACAGACATAGAGAGAAGAGAGAGAGAGAGAGAGAGAGAGAGAGAGAGAGAGAGAGAGAGAGAGAGAGAGAGAGAGAGAGAGAGAGAACGAGAGAACGAGAGAACGAGAGAACGAGAGAACGAGAGAGAGAGAGAGAGAGAGAGAGAGAGAGAGAGACAGAGACAGAGAGACAGAGACAGAGAGACAGAGAGAGAGAGACAGAGAACGAGAGACAGAGAGACAGAGACAGAGAGAGAGAGAGAGAGAGAGAGACAGAGAGACAGAGAGAGAGAGAGCATCATTTCTGAGGTTGATTGAAGTTTGTGCTTGACGTTGTTTAGATTTTTAGTCATCACCTCCAACACAAGCCAAGGCATGCCGGGGCTATCACTGCCCCCCTCCCTCCATCCCTTCTCATTCTCCTCACTCCTCCTCCTCCTCTTCTGAAGAGGAATCACAAACCAGGAATGCCAATTTTTTTTGCAAAACCCTAAAATGATTTTGGAGGTCATTAAATGGCCCTTTGTGTCTGAACAGGAACGAGTCGAGTCGAGCCTGCTAAACCCATGTCTGTGTGTGTACTTACAGCCCCCAGGGGATTGTCATGGCAACCTGTCAGTCAAGGTATGCACCAGCCTGAATAATATGGCATAGGTAACGGATACACTTGAAATCCTCTCAGGAATGCTCTCTCTCACTCGTCTGATATTCATACTCACATATCACATTATTCTATTAGTACATAGAGTGGGTACGGCATAGAGTGGGTACTACAAAGAGTGGGTATTACATAGAGTGGGTATTACATAGAGTGGGTATTACATAGAGTGGGTATTACATAGAGTGGGTATTACATAGAGTGGGTATTACATAGAGTGGGTATTACATAGAGTGGGTATTACATAGAGTGGGTATTACATAGAGTGGGTATTACATAGAGTGGGTATTACATAGAGTGGGTATTACATAGAGTGGGTATTACATAGAGTGGGTATTACATAGAGTGGGTACTACAAAGAGTGGGTATTACATAGAGTGGGTATTACATAGAGTGGGTATTACATAGAGTGGGTACTATAAAGAGTGGGTATTACATAGAGTGGGTATTACATAGAGTGGGTATTACATAGAGTGGGTATTACATAGAGTGGGTATTACATAGAGTGGGTATTACATAGAGTGGGTATTACATAGAGTGGGTATTACATAGAGTGGGTATTACATAGAGTGGGTATTACATAGAGTGGGTATTACATAGAGTGGGTACTATAAAGAGTGGGTATTACATAGAGTGGGTATTACATAGAGTGGGTATTACATAGAGTGGGTATTACATAGAGTGGGTACTATAAAGAGTGGGTATTACATAGAGTGGGTATTACATAGAGTGGGTATTACATAGAGTGGGTACTACAAAGAGTGGGTATTACATAGAGTGGGTACTGTATGGCAGTATATAGACATGTGCACTGTAGACAGGTGAACGGTATGACAGTACTGTTAAGGTAAACTGATAGACAGGAAAACTGATAGACAGGTAAACTGCAGACAGGTGAACTGATAGACAGGTGAAATGATAGACAGGTGAACTGACAGACAGGTGAACTGATAGACAGGTGAACTGACAGACAGGTGAACTGATAGACAGGTGAACTGATAGACAGGTGAACTGATAGACAGGTGAAATAGACAGGTGCACTGATAGACAGGTGAACTGATAGACAGGTGAAATAGACAGGTGCACTGATAGACAGGTGAAATGATAGACAGGTGAACTGATAGACAGGTGAACTGATAGACAGGTGAAATGATAGATAGGTGAACTGATAGACAGGTGAAATGATAGACAGGTGAACTGATAGACAGGTGAAATGATAGACAGGTGAAATAGACAGGTGAACTGATAGACAGGTGAAATGATAGACAGGTGAAATGATAGACAGGTGAACTGATAGACAGGTGAAATGATGGACAGGTGAACTGATAGACAGGTGAACTGATAGACAGGTGAAATGATGGACAGGTGAAATGATAGACAGGTGAACTGATAGACAGGTGAAATGATAGACAGGTGAACTGATAGACAGGTGAAATGACAGACAGGTGAACTGATAGACAGGTGAAATAGACAGGTGAAATGATAGACAGGTGAAATGATGGACAGGTGAAATGATGGACAGGTGAACTGATAGACAGGTGAAATGATAGACAGGTGAAATGATAGATAGGTGAACTGATAGACAGGTGAAATGATAGACAGGTGAAATAGACAGGTGAACTGATAGACAGGTGAAATGATAGACAGGTGAAATGATAGACAGGTGAACTGATAGACAGGTGAAATGATGGACAGGTGAACTGATAGACAGGTGAACTGATAGACAGGTGAAATGATGGACAGGTGAAATGATAGACAGGTGAACTGATAGACAGGTGAAATGATAGACAGGTGAACTGATAGACAGGTGAAATGACAGACAGGTGAACTGATAGACAGGTGAAATAGACAGGTGAAATGATAGACAGGTGAAATGATGGACAGGTGAAATGATGGACAGGTGAACTGATAGACAGGTGAAATGATAGACAGGTGAACTGATAGACAGGTGAAATGATAGACAGGTGAAATGATAGACAGGTGAACTGATAGACAGGTGAAATGATAGACAGGTGAAATAGACAGGTGAACTGATAGACAGGTGAAATGATAGACAGGTGAAATGATGGACAGGTGAACTGATAGACAGGTGAAATGATGGACAGGTGAACTGATAGACAGGTGAAATGATAGACAGGTGAACTGATAGACAGGTGAAATGATGGACAGGTGAACTGATAGACAGGTGAACTGATAGACAGGTGAAATGATGGACAGGTGAACTGATAGACAGGTGAACTGTTAGACAGGTGAACTGATAGACAGGTGAAATGATGGACAGGTGAACTGATGATGAAGCGATGGGGTCAGGGGGCGATGCTGTCAGGGGGCGATGCTGTCAGGGGCGATGCTGTCAGGGGGCGACGCTGTCAGGGAGCGATGCTGTCAGGGGGCGATGCTGTCAGGGGACGATGGGGTCAGGGGGCGATGGGGTCAGAGGGCGATGAGGTCAGGGGGCGACGCTGTCAGGGAGCGATGCTGTCAGGGGGCGATGCTGTCAGGGGCGATGCTGTCAGGGGGCGACGCTGTCAGGGAGCGATGCTGTCAGGGGACGATGCTGTCAGGGGCGATGCTGTCAGGGGGCGATGCTGTCAGGGGGCGATGCTGTCAGGGGACGATGCTGTCAGGGAGCGATGGGGTCAGGGGGCGATGGGGTCAGAGGGCGATGAGGTCAGGGGGCGATGGGGTCAGGGGGCGATGCTGTCAGGGGGCGATGGGGTCAGGGGGCGATGGGGTCAGGGGGCGATGGGGTCAGAGGGCGATGGGGTCAGGGGCGATGGGGTCAGGGGCGATGGGGTCAGGGAGCGATGGGGTCAGGGAGCGATGGGGTCAGGGGGCGATGGGGTCAGGGGGCGATGGGGTCAGGGAGCGATGGGGTCAGGGGGCGATGCTGTCAGGGAGCGATGGGGTCAGGGGGCGATGCTGTCAGGGAGCGATGGGGTCAGGGGGCGATGGGGTCAGGGGGCGATGGGGTCAGGGGGCGATGGGGTCAGGGAGCGATGGGGTCAGGGGGCGATGCTGTTGGGGGCGATGGGGTCAGGGGGCGATGGGGTCAGGGGGAGCTGTTGTCAGGGAGCGATGCTGTCAGGGAGCGATGGGGTCAGGGGGCGATGGGGTCAGAGGGCGATGCTGTCAGGGAGCGATGGAGTCAGGGGGCGATGGGGTCAGGGGGCGATGGGGCCAGGGGGCGATGGGGTCAGGGGGAGATGGGGTCAGGGGGCGATGGAGTCAGGGGGCGATGCTGTCAGGGGGCGATGGGGCCAGGGGGCGATGGGGTCAGGGGGCGATGGGGTCAGGGGGCGATGGAGTCAGGGGGCGATACTGTCAGGGGGCGATGGGGTCAGGGGGCGATGGGGTCAGGGGGCGATGGGGTCAGGGGGCGATGGAGTCAGGGGGCGATGGGGTCAGGGGGCGATGGGGTCAGGGGGCGATGGGGTCAGGGGGCGATGCTGTCAGGGAGCGATGGGGTCAGGGGGCGATGGGGTCAGAGGGCGATGGGGTCAGGGGGCGATGGGGTCAGGGGGCGATGCTGTCAGGGAGCGATGGGGTCAGGGGGCGATGGGGTCAGAGGGCGATGAGGTCAGGGGGCGATGGGGTCAGGGGGCGATGCTGTCAGGGGGCGATGGGGTCAGGGGGCGATGGGGTCAGGGGGCGATGGGGTCAGAGGGCGATGGGGTCAGGGGGCGATGGGGTCAGGGAGCGATGGGGTCAGGGAGCGATGGGGTCAGGGGGCGATGGGGTCAGGGGGCGATGGGGTCAGGGAGCGATGGGGTCAGGGGGCGATGCTGTCAGGGAGCGATGGGGTCAGGGGGCGATGCTGTCAGGGAGCGATGGGGTCAGGGGGCGATGGGGTCAGGGGGCGATGGGGTCAGGGGGCGATGGGGTCAGGGAGCGATGGGGTCAGGGGGCGATGCTGTTGGGGGCGATGGGGTCAGGGGGCGATGGGGTCAGGGGGAGCTGTTGTCAGGGAGCGATGCTGTCAGGGAGCGATGGGGTCAGGGGGCGATGGGGTCAGAGGGCGATGCTGTCAGGGAGCGATGGAGTCAGGGGGCGATGGGGTCAGGGGGCGATGGGGCCAGGGGGCGATGGGGTCAGGGGGAGATGGGGTCAGGGGGCGATGGAGTCAGGGGGCGATGCTGTCAGGGGGCGATGGGGCCAGGGGGCGATGGGGTCAGGGGGCGATGGGGTCAGGGGGCGATGGAGTCAGGGGGCGATGCTGTAAGGGGGAGATGGAGCCAGGGGGCGATGGGGTCAGGGGGCGATGGGGTCAGGGGGCGATGGGGTCAGGGGGCGATGGGGTCAGGGGTCGATGGGGTCAGGGGGCGATGGGGTCAGGGGGCGATGGGGTCAGGGGGCGATGGGGTCAGGGGGCGATGGGGTCAGGGGGCGATGGGGTCAGGGGGCGATGCTGTCAGGGGGCGATGGGGTCAGGGGGCGATGGAGTCAGGGGGCGATGGGGTCAGGGGGCGATGGGGTCAGGGGGCGATGGGGTCAGGGGGCGATGGGGTCAGAGAGTGTTGGATGTTCCTGAACTTCAAATCCACATTTACACCATAATTCTACACATTCAAAACCTCATCTCGGTACCCAGAACCACATCTCCTGCATGAGAGACAATCCACAACCAGATCGCTGGTGGATTTGCTGGTAGTTCTGAGTTAATAGCCCAAACACGAGGGTTGTATAATTCAGCTCAGGATTTTTGAGGGATATATTAAGTCATGTTGATGTTTGTGGAATACATCCAAGCAGCATGACTGTGGTTTAATTGGTCATTATGAAGAGGTCGGGTAGGTCAGGGTTTAAAGTTTAAATGTTTTATTTTAATTCCGCTGAAATTGTCTAGATTATGAAGTTATGAATGAGGAGAAACACAGAGGTTCTAAAGTTCAGGATCTCAAGCGTTCCCGGTGATTTCACTGTCGGGTTAGTGGTATTTACAGACAGACAGAGGTGGTGTAGTTCAGGATCTCAAGCGTTCCCGGTGATTTCACTGTCGGGTTAGTGGTATTTACAGACAGACAGAGGTGGTGTAGTTCAGGATCTCAAGCGTTCCCGGTGATTTCACTGTCGGGTTAGTGGTATTTACAGACAGACAGAGGTGGTGTAGTTCAGGATCTCAAGCGTTCCCGGTGATTTCACTGTCGGGTTAGTGGTATTTACAGACAGACAGAGGTGGTGTAGTTCAGGATCTCAAGCGTTCCCGGTGATTTCACTGTCGGGTTAGTGGTATTTACAGACAGACAGAGGTGGTGTAGTTCAGGATCTCAAGCGTTCCCGGTGATTTCACTGTCGGGTTAGTGGTATTTACAGACAGACAGAGGTGGTGTAGTTCAGGATCTCAAGCGTTCCCGGTGATTTCACTGTCGGGTTAGTGGTATTTACAGACAGACAGAGGTGGTGTAGTTCAGGATCTCAAGCGTTCCCGGTGATTTCACTGTCGGGTTAGTGGTATTTACAGACAGACAGAGGTGGTGTAGTTCAGGATCTCAAGCGTTCCCGGTGATTTCACTGTCGGGTTAGTGGTATTTACAGACAGACAGAGGTGGTGTAGTTCAGGATCTCAAGCGTTCCCGGTGATTTCACTGTCGGGTTAGTGGTATTTACAGACAGACAGAGGTGGTGTAGTTCAGGATCTCAAGCGTTCCCGGTGATTTCACTGTCGGGTTAGTGGTATTTACAGACAGACAGAGGTGGTGTAGTTCAGGATCTCAAGCGTTCCCGGTGATTTCACTGTCGGGTTAGTGGTATTTACAGACAGACAGAGGTGGTGTAGTTCAGGATCTCAAGCGTTCCCGGTGATTTCACTGTCGGGTTAGTGGTATTTACAGACAGACAGAGGTGGTGTAGTTCAGGATCTCAAGCGTTCCCGGTGATTTCACTGTCGGGTTAGTGGTATTTACAGACAGACAGAGGTGGTGTAGTTCAGGATCTCAAGCGTTCCCGGTGATTTCACTGTCGGGTTAGTGGTATTTACAGACAGACAGAGGTGGTGTAGTTCAGGATCTCAAGCGTTCCCGGTGATTTCACTGTCGGGTTAGTGGTATTTACAGACAGACAGAGGTGGTGTAGTTCAGGATCTCAAGCGTTCCCGGTGATTTCACTGTCGGGTTAGTGGTATTTACAGACAGACAGAGGTGGTGTAGTTCAGGATCTCAAGCGTTCCCGGTGATTTCACTGTCGGGTTAGTGGTATTTACAGACAGACAGAGGTGGTGTAGTTCAGGATCTCAAGCGTTCCCGGTGATTTCACTGTCGGGTTAGTGGTATTTACAGACAGAGGTGGTGTAGTTCAGGATCTCAAGCGTTCCCGGTGATTTCACTGTCGGGTTAGTGGTATTTACAGACAGACAGAGGTGGTGTAGTTCAGGATCTCAAGCGTTCCCGGTGATTTCACTGTCGGGTTAGTGGTATTTACAGACAGACAGAGGTGGTGTAGTTCAGGATCTCAAGCGTTCCCGGTGATTTCACTGTCGGGTTAGTGGTATTTACAGACAGAGGTGGTGTAGTTCAGGATCTCAAGCGTTCCCGGTGATTTCACTGTCGGGTTAGTGGTATTTACAGACAGACAGAGGTGGTGTAGTTCAGGATCTCAAGCGTTCCCGGTGATTTCACTGTCGGGTTAGTGGTATTTACAGACAGACAGAGGTGGTGTAGTTCAGGATCTCAAGCGTTCCCGGTGATTTCACTGTCGGGTTAGTGGTATTTACAGACAGACAGAGGTGGTGTAGTTCAGGATCTCAAGCGTTCCCGGTGATTTCACTGTCGGGTTAGTGGTATTTACAGACAGACAGAGGTGGTGTAGTTCAGGATCTCAAGCGTTCCCGGTGATTTCACTGTCGGGTTAGTGGTATTTACAGACAGAGGTGGTGTAGTTCAGGATCTCAAGCGTTCCCGGTGATTTCACTGTCGGGTTAGTGGTATTTACAGACAGACAGAGGTGGTGTAGTTCAGGATCTCAAGCGTTCCCGGTGATTTCACTGTCGGGTTAGTGGTATTTACAGACAGAGGTGGTGTAGTTCAGGATCTCAAGCGTTCCCGGTGATTTCACTGTCGGGTTAGTGGTATTTACAGACAGACAGAGGTGGTGTAGTTCAGGATCTCAAGCGTTCCCGGTGATTTCACTGTCGGGTTAGTGGTATTTACAGACAGACAGAGGTGGTGTAGTTCAGGATCTCAAGCGTTCCCGGTGATTTCACTGTCGGGTTAGTGGTATTTACAGACAGACAGAGGTGGTGTAGTTCAGGATCTCAAGCGTTCCCGGTGATTTCACTGTCGGGTTAGTGGTATTTACAGACAGACAGAGGTGGTGTAGTTCAGGATCTCAAGCGTTCCCGGTGATTTCACTGTCGGGTTAGTGGTATTTACAGACAGAGGTGGTGTAGTTCAGGATCTCAAGCGTTCCCGGTGATTTCACTGTCGGGTTAGTGGTATTTACAGACAGACAGAGGTGGTGTAGTTCAGGATTTGAGAGATAGTAAAACATTTGTGACGTCTTGCTCATGTTTTTCTGAACTAGGAAGTTGTCTAACATTTGTCTAAATTATGAAGGGAGTCGTGTAGTTCGGGATTTGAAGGATATATTAAGACAGTTGAACATCTTGTTGATGTTTGCCTGCCAGATTTAGTAACTCAGTGCTTTCCCAGTGATTTCATGTCAGTCTGAAGGACTCCAACACATGTTCACAGTCTTGTGGAGAACAAATATTTACAGATTATATTAAAAGATTTTAATCAGAACCCGAATTCTAGACATTCTTCCAGCTGATGTCCTCAACAGAACAGATGGTCGCCACTTTGTAGATCCAAGATTGTAAACATCAACTTGATGTGAACGTGTTGAAATATACTCAACTGTAGTCAACATCCGTATCTCAAACTTCCCTAGTGATGAAATCTGTCAGAATGATGGTGTACAGTATACGGAATAAAACAAAACCCAACCTTGTATGAAATAAAACGTGTCAAACTCAAAATGCGGTGGTAAAATCTAAACGCTGAAAACCAGATTGATGTCATCTGTCCTCCTTCCTTCACACATCAACAGGAATCAAAGAGACCTCTTGTCATTAATGTGTTCCAAATAATTTACTATACGTAAGTAGTGTACTATATAGGGGATAGGGAGCAAGTTGTTAAGTAGACATTGTGTCTAAACAATGCAACTCTTTTTCTCCTCTCATGTTGGTCTCGGGTTCGGACACATCCGGTACCCACGAGACGGACCACCTCATTTCAACGTGGTGGAGAATTGGGTTAATATTTGGTAGGTAACGTTGATCAATGAGATTCCAAACCTATTTTCACACACTCATAAAAATAAAGCCAAAAGTTTGTTGAATTCCAAATGTCTTATCACACGGTGCTTTCAACCAGTTAAAAAGCACAGCAAAGTGTGTAACACAACTTTGTGTGTTATCATTGCGCTTTGGTCTAATAGCAGAACCAAATGACCTGGGTTGGAGTTAGTTGATATTACACTAAAGTACATGGTGCAAGTGATCAAGACCGTTTGAGATTCTGTGCATATTACTATAGCAATTGTGAAGATTTCCACTGACCTGACCCATGACCCATGACCCTGACCCATGACCCTGAACGCTTTCTATGATTACATAAGAAGACATTTATTGTTACTGTAACGGCTGTTGGAAGGAGAGGACCAAGGTGCAGCGTGGTACGTGTCCATATTTATTTAATGAACACTGAAATAACAAAAATAACAAAGAGAACGACCGAAACAGTTCTGGCTGGCCCGTCAGGAAGTCCAGGACCCAGTTGAACGGTGCGGGGTTCAGACCCAGGGTCCCAAGCTTAATGATGAGTTTGGAGGGAACTATGGCGTTGAATGCTGAGCTGTAGTCAATGTATTGTTTACTTTATGAATGACTTTGAAATCAACCCCGTGCTTGAAACCCTAGACGTACACGTCTTGTCTATTTTTTTAATTGAATCCTGGGTTGAACTGAAACAATATCTGTTGATGCCTTCTATAATGCCTAAATAGTATCATTGATGATATAGTGATAAAAATATGGTTACATTTCATTTGCTCTGTTGAACCTACTACTTTTGCAATGACTTTGACAGCAAACAATCTATTAAAATGGAGATCAATCAGTAGTCATTCTCACGACAGCACATAGGTAGTTGTCAGTGACAAGTATCAATGATAAACAGGACTGGTCAAATCACTAACTGAAGTTAGATCACCTCTCCAGTAGGAGTTGCTGCCAAATTTTATTTTTTATTTTTATATAGCGGATATTACTTTGAAGATATGACATTGTATTTTCAAAGGTACAAATTCAACATATTTTATACAAGGTTTGTCTATGTTGAAAATGGGTTACCATGACTATAGGAACCGCACCCTATCAAAACGTTTGTGTGACTTTTTTCTCTCAAATCCAATGTTTTTCAACGACATAGATTCCATGTCACAGTATGTTGACAAATTACGTTGAAACGATGTTGATTTTGACCAGTTTGTGCCTCTAGAATAGTGTGTGAAATGCATTGTTTTGGATGTGTGTGTGTGTGTGTGTGTGTGTGTGTGTGTGTGTGTATGTGTGTGTGTGTGTGTGTGTGTGTGTGTGTGTGTGTGTGTGTGTGTGTGTGTGTGTGTGTGTGTGTGTGTGTGTGCGTGTCAGTGGTGTAAATTACATAAGTAAAAATACTTTTAAGTACTACTTAAGTAGTTTTTGGGGGTATCTGTACTTAACTTTATTATTTATAGTTTTGACAACTTTTACTTTCACTTTACTACATTTCAAAAGGAAATAATGTATTTTTTACTCCGTACATTTTCCCTGACAACCAAAAGTACTCGTTACATTTTGAATGCTTAGCAGGACAGGAAAATGGTCAAATTCAAGCACTTATCAAGAGAACAAGTAGTCATCCCTACTGCCTCCGGCCTGGCGGACTCACTAAACACAAATGCATTGTTGTGTAAATCATGTGTGGGAGTGTGCCCCTGGCTATCTGTACATTTTAAAAACAAGAAAATGGTGCTGTCTGCTTAGCTTAATAATAGAAGGAATTTTAAATGATTTATACTTTTACGTTTGACACTTAAGTATATTTAAAACCAAATACTTTTAGACTTTTACTCAAGTAGAATTTCACTGGCTGATTTTCACTTTTACTTGTGTAACTTTCTATTAAGGTATCTATACTTTTGGGTATCTATACAATTGGGTACTTTTTTCAACCACTGGTGTGTGTGTACCTCTGTGCATGCGTGCCAATATGTTTATGGGTTTGGGGCCGATTGTCTTTGTTTTGGGGTCGTTAGGGGGTCATGGAAAACAACACTGTTCTTTGTTGTCTGTGTGACTTGACTATCACGTTGAACGTGACTCACAAACACAACAATCCGACAAGTCTGATCAGGGATGGGACACTCTGCCCCTCTCTCTCTTCTCCCTCTCTTTCTCTCTCTCTCTCTCTCTCTCTCTCTCTCTCTCTCTCTCTCTCTCTCTCTCTCTCTCTTTCTCTCTCTCTCTCTCTTCTCCCCCTCTCTCTCTTTCTCTCTCTCTCCTCTCTCTTCTCTCTTTCTGTCTCTCTCTCTCTCCCCCCCCTCGCTCTTCTCCCTCTCTTTCTCTTTCTGTCTCTCTCTCCCCCCTCTCGCTCTTCTCCCTCTCTATCTCTTTCTCTCTCCCCCCCTCTCTCTCTTCTCCCTCCCGCTCTCTCTTCTCCCTCTCTTCTCTCTCCCTCTTTCTTTCTCCCTCTCTACTCTCTTCTAACTCTCTCTCTCTCTCTCTCTCTCTCTCTCTCTCTCTTTCTGTGAACTGATTATATTCTTCTCTGTTTGTGTCTGTTGGTCGTCTGCTCTGTTACTGTTGAAAACGTCTGATTAGAATGTTAATGTAATTTGCTGTTTTTAATTGTATTTCTACACCCTGGGTATTTCTGAAGCAACATAACAGTTCAACCAGAGTGGACGTTGTATTTATAACATGCATCATTCTAAATCCTGACTGTGAAAACACAAAGGCTTCAGGCTTTAGTTGAACTAACTACTCAAAGCTAGTCATTCAAACTCAAACCAGATGTTTGCATGTGATTCAAACAGCAGAGGTTAACTAACCTATTCATGTCAATGCAGAACAGGGGGCGTCTTATACCCGGCAGCTATACCTCCACAACTAGTACACACACCTGCGTTTGGTCTGGAGCTTGTCTTTTCTCCTGCGGTCACATTACTTAGGGGAACAAAGAGAAAGCAGTACGGTGGTGGACAGATGGCCCAAATCACACCCGTTCCCCTTATATACAGACAGAAGTGCACTACGTTTGACCAGAGACCTGTAGGTGGACTATAGGGAATACAAGATGCCATTTGGGACTCAGGAAAAACAGGCTGGTCTGATGGAGAGGTTCTGTTCCACTGTGTTATCTGTCTCTATCAGTAATACATTATGGAGAGGTTCTGTTCCACTGTGTTATCTGTCTCTATCAGTAATACATTATGGAGAGGTCCTGTTCCCCTGTGTTATCTGTCTCTATCAGTAATACATTATGGAGAGGTTCTGTTCCACTGTGTTATCTGTCTCTATCAGTAATACATTATGGAGAGGTTCTGTTCCACTGTGTTATCTGTCTCTATCAGTAATACATTATGGAGAGGTTCTGTTCCACTGTGTTATCTGTCTCTATCAGTAATACATTATGGAGAGGTTCTGTTCCACTGTGTTATCTGTCTCTATCAGTAATACATTATGGAGAGAACCTGTTCCCCTGTGTTATCTGTCTCTATCAGTAATACATTATGGAGAGGTTCTGTTCCCCTGTGTTATCTGTCTCTATCAGTAATACATTATGGAGAGGTTCTGTTCCACTGTGTTATCTGTCTCTATCAGTAATACATTATGGAGAGGTTCTGTTCCACTGTGTTATCTGTCTCTATCAGTAATACATTATGGAGAGGTTCTGTTCCACTGTGTTATCTGTCTCTATCAGTAATACATTATGGAGAGGTTCTGTTCCACTGTGTTATCTGTCTCTATCAGTAATACATTATGGAGAGGTTCTGTTCCACTGTGTTATCTGTCTCTATCAGTAATACATTATGGAGAGGTTCTGTTCCACTGTGTTATCTGTCTCTATCAGTAATACATTATGGAGAGGGTCTGTTCCCCTGTGTTATCTGTCTCTATCAGTAATACATTATGGAGAGGTCCTGTTCAATGAGGAGCCGGACTGATCTGAACATATTCCTGTATATCATCAGACGATGTAACTATTTCAACCAGCCTGGTCATTAGAAGTAGACTTCGATCTCAGACGTTTGAAAAGGTGCTGAACACGTCGCTATATTCCTTCCTTGGCATGTACAGAATACCAACCAGGAAACCCAAACAACAGGCCCAGTGTAGTCCTTTTCCACACACACACACACACAGGTTCATCCCTCCATGTCTAATGTAATAATTTATGGCCTAAAACATGTCTGTCCTTCTTTAATGTAATAATTTATAGACTGAAACATGTCTGTCCTTCTTTAATGTAATCCTTTATAGACTGAGACATGTCCCTCCTTGTCTAATGTAATAATTTATAGACTGAAACATGTCCCTCCTTGTCTAATGTAATCCTTTATAGACTGAGACATTTCTGTCCTTCATTAATGTAATCCTTTATAGACTGAGACATTTCTGTCCTTCGTTAATATAATCCTTTATAGACTGAGACATCAAGCATGTCATCATTAGTCCACATTAACCTTGTCAGCACCTGAGTGTAATACAATACAATATATCTCCTCTCACCACCGGGGCCGAGGCAGATGGAGATAAAGCTAATAGCTGGCAGCTTTAGGCGTTTAGTGAGATTTCCTGACATGAATGAGTCCTGACCTTTCCTTCACCTGTAGGAGAACACTGGGGTTATCCTTCCTCATGTTCACAACTCTTAATAAAGCGTTTCCTGTTTCCTCTCGCTCTCTCTCGCTCTCTCTCGTTCTCTCTCTCTCTCTCTCTCTCTCTCTCTCTCTCGCTCTCTCGTTCTCTCTCTCTCTCTCTCTCTCTCTCGCTCTCTCTCGCTCTCTCGCTCTCTCGCTCTCTCGCTCTCTCTCGCTCTCTCTCGCTCTCTCTCTCGCGCTCTCGCTCTCTCGCGCTCTCTCTCGCGCTCTCGCGCTCTCGCTCTCGCTCTCTCGCGCTCTCTCTCGCGCTCTCGCTCTCGCTCTCTCGCGCTCTCTCTCTCTCTCTCTCTCTCTCTCTCTCTCTCTCTCTCTCTCTCATACAACATCTGTTCTGTTGTTTTGTCATCACGTGTTAAGATTAAACACGGACAGTTTTGCAGTTTCAATGAGGCTAAAACAAATACACATTTTGAACTGGAGAGGTTCTGCCGGTGTGGCTAAAAGGTTCTTCCAAGCATCTTTACTTCTAAGAGTGTCAACCTAGGAGCGTTGGATGGCCACTCCTCTTTCTGTATCAAGCAATTGTAATCAGTGGCGCACCACAGTTTCGCCAGCACCTGACTTCTCTACACATTTTGCCATGGGGCAAAAGAGAAAAATGTGCAGTTTTCATATGTAATCTCATGCTATTCTACACATTTTACCATGAGGCTGAAAGAAAATGTTGCTGTTTTAAAGCTAATTTCCCTTGATTATACACATTTTGCCACGGAGCAGAGAGAAAATTTGCATTTTTAAAGCGGCAATCTGCAGTTGAAACAATAACAGTGTGTTGTCCCCACCCCTGTTTTTGGATACAAATGGGCCTGGAGAAATGTAACCACTCTCAGATTAATAGACAGAGCTATGGATGCAAGGACTGACCATCCATCATATAAACATGATAGATATAACTGTGTTTTGAGCCTGTGGGTCCATCGCACACTGAATACATCAGTGAGTCATGGAGGGTAGAAATGAATTCAGTTTACAGATGAATACATCAGTGAGTCAGGAAGGGTATAAATGAATTCAGTTTACAGATGAATACATCAGTGAGTCAGGAAGGATAGAAATGAATTCAGTTTACAGGTGAATACAGGGAGGGTAGAAATGAATTCAGTTTACAGATGAATACATCAGTGAGTCAGGAAGGATAGAAATGAATTCAGTTTACAGATGAATACAGGAAGGGTAGAAATGAATTCAGTTTACAGGTGAATACAGGGAGGGTAGAAATGAATTCAGTTTACAGATGAATACATCAGTGAGTCAGGAAGGATAGAAATTAATTCAGTTTACAGATGAATACAGGAAGGGTAGAAATGAATTCAGTTTACAGATGAATACAGGGAGGGTAGAAATGAATTCAGTTTACAGTTGAATACATCAGTGAGTCAGGAAGGGTAGAAATGAATTCAGTTTACAGATGAATACATCAGTGAGTCATGGAGGGTAGAAATGAATTCAGTTTACAGATGAATACATCAGTGAGTCATGGAGGGTAGAAATGAATTCAGTTTACAGATGAATACATCAGTGAGTCATGGAGGGTAGAAATGAATTCAGTTTACAGATGAATACATCAGTGAGTCAGGAAGGATAGAAATGAATTCAGTTTACAGATGAATACAGGAAGGGTAGAAATTAATTGAGTTTACAGATGAATACAGGGAGGGTAGAAATGAATTCAGTTTACAGATGAATACATCAGTGAGTCATGGAGGGTAGAAATGAATTCAGTTAACAGATCTTCTTCTTCTTCTCCTATCTTTCAGGTGGTAGAGTTCCAGACCCGGACACTGGACGGGGCTCGGAGACAGAACCAGCGGAGATCAGCCTCTCATGACAACAACCGCTTTACTCTACCCAGAATCCCACAGCACCATGTTCTACCGTACACTCCTTCAATAGGGACTGGAGAGACAGAACACCAAGACTTAGAGTTGAAGTATCACCCAGACTGGATAAACAACCAACTTCCCTTAACATAGACATCGTTATCTCTCCCCCCCTGAAACAACCTGAATAAACCAACTGACAGATCGACTTGCAGAGGGGATCAGACTGAGAACTCTGCTGCCTGGGCCTCGGCTCAAATGACAATGTATGGATATAATGGTAATGTATAGATATAATGGGAATGTATAGATATAATGGTAATGTATTCATATAATGGTATTGTATGGATATAATGGTAATGTATGGATATAATGGTAATGTATTCATATAATGGTAATGTATGGATATAATGGTAATGTATGGATATAATGGTAATGTATTCATATAATGGTAATGTATGGATATAATGGTAATGTATTCATATAATGGTAATGTATGGATATAATGGTAATGTATTCATATAATGGTAATGTATGGATATAATGGTACTGTATGGATATATTGGTAACATACTGTACATCTCTGCATCTAATCCAAACCAATATCCATCAGGACTAAAACGTGACTCCCAGCATTGACTCCTGGATGGATGGATGGATGGATGAGAATAATAAAAAAGAAAGAAAGAAAAGATATAGTTGACGTATCGGTCAGTGGCGCTCGGAAACTCCTAACCCCTCTTAGGAGTGACCTTTTCTCGAGGGAAATGTTGTTTCTCACTCCGTCCGAACCAAACGACAGGAAGCTTTGAAACACACGGCCATCCCGGTCACCCCCTCCTCGGCATTGTTGAGTCTAAAGAGCTGCTCGCTTTCTCCACAAGAAAAATAATCTGTCAGGGAGAGATTGCAATGCAGTCAACAGGCATGTTTGGGTGGCTGGACTAAGAAAGGAAAGAAAGAATGGTTGGAAGAAAGCGGGAGGAAGAGAAGAGAAACGTCTGGGTTTTTGGAGAAGAATCAAGATTTAGAGGGAGGGAAGACAGACACAAACAGAAATAGAAAAGTTCGATGGTTTCTCAGCCTTTCTCCTTTCAGCTGGAGATTTGAAGTAAAGCACATCGTTATTGTGAAAGAGTCTTGGCTGTGATCCATGGGAACTGATCCAGCTTTGTTGTCTGTGGAGCTCCCAGCCTACTTTAGTCTACTGGGACATCCATGATACTGTTTCTGGTAGGTCCTGAGTACTACTTCTCCCATCCGTCAACCTCCCTCCTTGCTAGCTAGCTAGCTACAGGACTAAGGGAAACCTTAAGGAGGAATAGTGAAGAAAGTCTGAGGGAAGAGGTGCCCAGCAGCAGGAGAAGCAACATGGACAGCTAAGATTCTCATTATCTCCACTGGTGATTCACTTTTTTTTTCTTCTCCACTCGCTCCAAAATAGGACTGTCTGAACTTACTCTGAACACTCCACAAAAACGGTGATCCTTAAACTGACATACAGACCAAGCCAGGGAGGGCTGCAGACGGTCTGGGTAGAAGAAGAGACAGAAACCGTGGAGCAAACCAGAGGAGAAGCAGAGAAAGTCCAGAACTCCTCCAGCAGAGCAGCAAAGAGATGGAGAGGGAGAGGGGTCAGATGTCTGTGAGGAGAGGGGTAAGCTGGAGCCCAGGTGGAGGGAGGGAGCCCCTTCACGGGGGGCATGGCGGGAACACGGACACCGGCAAAAGAGAGAGCGCCGCATCTTCGGAGAGGCTGGACTACAAAGGGATCAAAGGACAGGTGACATCGACCTCCACCAATCAGCTGACTCGGAAAACCAGTAAGTTTGAGGTTTATTCTATTTACGTGGTGTTGGCTTCTAGTTACCTGCTGGTTTCTTTTTGGATAACTAACCTGCCACAGGGCAACAGCAGGAGGGAATGTGGAACATGATGAAAGTACACTGATGGGACTCTGAGATGCAGTAGTTTAGATTGGCTGAGAATTTCCTTTTGCGAGGGTGGAGACGTAGATTGTTCCGGGAACCCTCCATTTTTTAAAATTATTATTATTATTATAAAAAATAAAAAAATGTACCACATTTTTCCTCCCCTAATTTCGATCTTGTCTTGTCGCTGCAACTTCCCAACGTGATCGGTAGGCGAAGGTTGAGTCATGTGTCCTCTGAAACATGACCCACCAAAACCCACGCTCTTAACACCCAGGATCGAACCCGGGTCTGTAGTGACGACTCTAGCACTACGATCCAGGGTCTTTAGACCGCTGCAGGAGGTTGGAACTTTCCATTTTGAACACGTATGAACACAGAAGCTGATCACACAGCTGACCAAATGAAATGAGATATTACTTCTGGGAGATTCTACACCATGTTATGTCAGAGATGGTTAAATGTTCAAAGAAACATCTGTTTTCCCTGCAATAAATGGCCTACCATGACAAACACACACACACACACACACACACACACACACACACACACACACACACACACACACACACACACACACACACACACACACACACACACACACACACACACACACACACACACGTACAGAAACTGGACAGCTCTGAGATGGAAAGGCAATCCTGCATCCCAACCTAAAGGGCAATCTCAGAAAGACTTCATACGCAGTACCAGTCCAGACTGTAATGGACTGAGCTGAGACTTCATACGCAGGACCAGTCCAGACCGTAATGGACTGAGCTGAGACTTCATACACAGTACCAGTCCAGAACATAATGGACTGAGCTGAGACTTCATACGCAGTACCAGTCCAGATCGTAATGGACTGAGCTGAGACTTCATAAGCAGTACTTTCCAGATCATTATCATTATCCTCCCATAGTTGGAGTCGTTACTTGTGTGACAGAGCTTGAGGTGAACACGTCAGTGATGAAGGAAAAACATTGTGAACTCCTTAGAGAGTAACGTGGAAAACCCCTCAGACAGAGCGCGCGCGTGTGTGTGTGTGTGTGTGTGTGTGTGTGTGTGTGTGTGTGTGTGTGTGTGTGTGTGTGTGTGTGTGTGTGTGTGTGTGTGTGTGTGTGTGTGTGTGTGTGTGTGTGTGTGTGTGTGTGTACACAACTGCGATACAGATTAGCCTACTATACTGAGTTGAAGCAGGGAACATAATATCGTCAGAACAGATGAACTAATTACAGATTGACAAACACATTGTTGTGCAGTAATTGAAAAACAAAACAGAAAATGTGGACTTAATGACTCTGTAACAAACTATGGTTAGTAGATGCAGTCATTCAATGAAAGTCTATAGTTCACCTGATTGGAGAATAAATATAGTACATATTATAGTACATGTAAACGATGGATCCGGCGATATTTAACCTTGTGTTTAGTAGACTGTTTTCCATTGGGATTTGGAGAGGGGCTGAGTCCTATTCAGATTTGGAGAGGGGCTGAGTCCTATTCGGATTTGGAGAGGGGCTGAGTCCTATTCAGATTTGGAGAGGGGCTGAGTCCTATTCAGATTTGGAGAGGGGCTGAGTCCTATTCAGATTTGGAGAGGGGCTGAGTACTATTGGGATTTGGAGAGGGGCTGAGTCCTATTTGGATTTGGAGAGGGGCTGAGTCCTATTTGGATTTGGAGAGGGGCTGAGTCCTATTTGGATTTGGAGAGGGGCTGAGTCCTATTTGGATTTGGAGAGGGGCTGAGGCCTATTCGGATTTGGAGAGGGGCTGAGGCCTATTCGGATTTGGAGAGGGGCTGAGTCCTATTCGGATTTGGTTCGGGGCTGAGTCCTATTCGGATTTGGTTCGGGGCTGAGTCCTATTCGGATTTGGAGAGGGGCTGAGTCCTATTCGGATTTGGAGAGGGGCTGAGTCCTATTCGGATTTGGAGAGGGGCTGAATCTTATTCGGACTTGGAGAGGGGCAGAGTCATATTCGGACTTGGAGAGGGGCTGAGTCCTTTTCGGATTTGGAGAGGGGCTGAGTCCTATTCGGATTTGGAAAGAGGCTGAGTCCTATTTGGATTTGGAGAGGGGCTGAGTCCTATTCGGATTTGGAGAGGGGCTTAGTCCTATTCGGATTTGGAGAGGGGCTGAGTCCTATTCGGATTTGGAGAGGGGCTGAGTCCTATCCGGATTTGGAGAGGGGCTGAGGCCTATTCGGATTTGGAGAGGGACTGAGGCCTATTCGGATTTGGCGAGGGGCTGAGGCCTATTTGGATTTGGAGCGGGGCTGAGTCCTATTCGGATTTGGAGCGCGGCTGAGTATTATTCGGATTTGGAGAGGGGCTGAGTCCTATTCGGATTTGGAGCGGGGCTGAGTCCTATTTGGATTTGGAGAGGGGCTGAGTCCTATTCGGATTTACAGTAATATGGTTTATTTACTTTCAAGCATGTTTGGCTATTAAATGAGGGATGGATAAATGGTAGCCTAATATTTTATGTGTAGTGGGAGTAAACCTGTAATATGATTATGATTCAGTCCTTCATAATAAAAGACATGTCCTGTAATATGATTATGAGTCAGTCCTTCATAATAAAAGACATGTCCTGTAATATGATTATGAGTCAGTCCTTCATAATAAAAGACATGTCCTGTAATATGATTATGAGTCAGTCCTTCATAATAAAAGACATGTCCTGTAATATGATTATGATTCAGTCCTTCATAGTAAAAGACATGTCCTGTAATATGATGAGTCAGTCCTTCATAATAAAAGACATGTCCTGTAATATGATTATGAGTCAGTCCTTCATAATAAAAGACATGTCCTGTAATATGATTATGATTTAGTCCTTCATAATAAAAGACATGTCCTGTAATATGATTATGATTCAGTCCTTCATAATAAAAGACATGTCCTGTAATATGATTATGATTCAGTCCTTCATAATAAAAGACATGTCCTGTAATATGATTATGATTCAGTCCTTCATAGTAAAAGACATGTCCTGTAATATGATGAGTCAGTCCTTCATAATAAAAGACATGTCCTGTAATATGATTATGAGTCAGTCCTTCATAATAAAAGACATGTCCTGTAATATGACTATGATTCAGTCCTTCATAATAAAAGACATGTCCTGTAATATGATTATGATTTAGTCCTTCATAATAAAAGACATGTCCTGTAATATGATAATTAATCAGTCCTTCATAATAAAAGACATGTCCTGTAATATGATTATGAGTCAGTCCTTCATAATAAAAGACATGTCCTGTAATATGATTATGATTTAGTCATTCATAATAAAATACATGTCCTGTAATATGATTATGATTCAGTCCTTCATAATAAAAGTAATAGAAATATATATGCTGCTATACAATCTCCTTCCCCAACGGCAAATACATCTGTTTTCACATTAGATCTACCCTCTGTCTTTATTGGCCGACCATTATTAGAATTCCCGCGCATCAAACCCTTCAATCACCCCCCCCCCCCCCGCATCAAACACCTCCATTTCCCTTTAAAATTACAATAGTCGCTTGCAATATACAATTGATCCCACTTGAAGTGGTGTGTATGTATGCATGGTCTGAGATTGATCCCACTTGAAGTTGTGTGTATGTATGCATGGTCTGAGATTGATCCCACTAGAAGGTGTATGTATGCATGGTCTGAGATTGATCCCACTAGAAGGTGTATGTATGCATGGTCTGAGATTGATCCCACTAGAAGGTGTATGTATGCATGGTCTGAGATTGATCCCACTAGAAGGTGTATGTATGCATGGTCTGAGATTGATCCCACTAGAAGGTGTATGTATGCATGGTCTGAGATTTACGTGGAGATGTGCACACTTTCCTGTCAAGTTCAAACATTTATAAATACCAACCGTTTGCGAGAAAACTGTCACACACAAGGTTGAAAGTAGTTTTTTGTGCGCACGCACTTTTGACAAATGAAGCCCCAAGAGGAAGACATCATGTTTTTCATGCCAAGGAAGCCCTTTTGAATTGAATTGAATTGAGAGAAAGACTCAGGTCATACGGGAGTGAGAGTTGAGGTAACAACTAAAGGAGGGAGCCTCATTGTCAAGGGCCAAGTTGTGTCGCTGCTGGAGGAGAGCAGAAGTTCTTGTCCCTCCATGCAGGGGAGCCCAGAAAGAAGTACTCTGGAGTTCACAGAGGGCAGACAGAGATGGAATGTCAGCTAGACAAGACCAGAGAGAGAGAGAGAGAGAGAGAGAGAGAGGTAGTGAGTTTACGGGCTCCTGAGTTCTTCTGCAAAAATATATAATTAGAGTTGGATAAATGTAGATAAACTTGCATTTTTTTCACAATGACTTATACAGGATACTAACTTCAACATCAAATCAAAATTCCACACCTAAAACCTTGATATTGGACAAAATTACCTGAATGGACTATTACTACCGAGGACAATCAAGAAAAAACTTCTAACAAACCTAAACCTTGCAGAAGAAAAACAGCGGAAGCTGGAAATACCATCCAACACAAAACTGAGTGAATAATATTCAGTCTGAACCTACTTCTGAAGCCAAAAAGTAAAAGACAATAATCTCTAGGTAATTTTGTTCCATAAAGCTTAATAAATAAGGCTACAAAGTTACCAAGCTGCTAGGACAGAACTGACCAGCTGCAACTTCAATTAGTGTTGAAGTCTGAAGTGAGAGGTGTGGATATTCTTGAGCCTAAACATGGGTTTCATAAGTACAAAAACCCAAAACTCCTCAAAGACAATCCCGGGACACTATTTGCTGACCGCTACAAAGAGGGCGAACGTAAGCAACATCATTTTCCACACAGACCATCCCCTGGCATGGCACAGTGCTATAAGAGCACACTACCCCTATGTCAAGAGAGAGGATATTGGCCCAGGGTGGAAACTCAGAATACTAGACATTGAGGAGATTGAAACAACCTCTGTCAACATGTACAAGTCTGGGACAGTAATGGTGCAGGGCATCCTCATGCAGTTCCAGAGGGACTTTTCAGGGATCAAAGAGAGAGAACAGCAGGAAAAGATCTCTCTCTGTGACAACTCCCACATCCTGAATGAGTCTGACTACACCTCTTCAAACTGTCCTGCAGATGAGGACAGTCACCTCCCAGTGTCCAGTTTGAGTGTTTGTTGCAGCTCATTCCAGTCGCTAGCTGCAGCGAACTGAAAAGACGAGTGAACCGCGGGATGTGGGACCTTTAACAGAATGTGACTGGCAGAGCGAGTGTTGTATGTGGAGGATGAGGGCTGCAGTAGATATCTCAGATAGAGGGGAGTGAGGCCTAAGAGGGTTTTATAAATATGCATCAACCAGTGGGTTTACTTAGCAGCATAGAGTCCAGTGATGTGTCCTACAAGGAGCATTGGAGGCAAATCTGATGGCCGAAGGGTAAAGAACATCTAGCCGCTCGATAGCACCCTTACCTGTCGATCTATAAATTATGTCTCCGTAACCTAGCATGGGTAGGATGGTCATCTGAATCAGGGTTAGTTTGGCAGCTGGGGTGAAAGAGGAGCGATTACGATAGAGGAAACCAAGTCTAGATTTAACTTTAGCCTGCATCTTTGATATGTGCTGAGAGAAGGACAGTGTACTTTCTAGCCATACTCCAAAGTACTTGTATGAGGTGACTACCTCAAGCTCTAAACCCTCATAGGTAGTAATCACACCTGTGGGACGAGGGACATTCTTCTTACCAAACCACATGACCTTTGTTTTGGAGGTGTTCAGAAGAAGGTTAAGGGTAGAGAAAGCTTGTTTGACACTAAGAAAGCTTTGTTGTAGAGCATTTAACACAAAATCCGGGGAGGGGACAGCTGAGTATAATCAATTTTATTTTATATAGCCCTTCGTACATCAGATAATATCTCGAAGTGCTGTACAGAAACCCAGCCTAAAACCCCAAACAGCTAGAATGCAGGTGTAGAAGCACGGTGGCTAGGAAAAACTCCCTAGAAAGGCCAAAACCTAGGAAGAGGGGGGTGGCCAGTCCTCTTCTGGCTGTGCCGGGTGGAGATTATAACAGAACTATGCCAAGATGTTCAAAAATGTTCATAAGTGACAAGCATGGTCAAATAATAATCATGAATAATTTTCAGTTGGCTTTTCATAGCTGATCATTAAGAGTTGAAAAACAACAGGTCTGGGACAGGTGGCGGTTCCATAACCGCAGGCAGAACAGCTGAAACTGGAATAGCAGCAAGGCCAGGCGGACTGGGGACAGCAAGGAGTCACCACGGGCGGCAGTCCCGATGCATGGTCCTAGGGCCCAGGTCCTCCGAGAGAAAGAAAGAGAGAAGGAGAAAATTAGAGAGAGCCAAGATTTTCAAAATGTTCATAAATGACAAGCATGGTCAAATAATAATCAGGAATAAATCTCAGTTGGCTTTTCATAGCCGATCATTAAGAGTTGAAAACAGCAGGTCTGGGACAGGTAGGGGTTCCATAACCGCAGGCAGAAGAGTTGAAACTGGAATAGCAGCAAGGCCAGGCGGACTGGGGGCAGCAAGGAGTCACCACGGCCGGTAGTCCCGACGTATGGTCCTAGGGCTCAGGTCCTCCGAGAGAAAGAGAGAAGGAGAAAATTAGAGAGAGCCAAGATTTTCAAAATGTTCATAAATGACAAGCATGGTCAAATAATAATCAGGAATAAATCTCAGTTGGCTTTTCATAGCCGATCATTAAGAGTTGAAAACAGCAGGTCTGGGACAGGTAGGGGTTTCGTAACCGCAGGCAGAAACAGTTGAAACTGGAATAACAGCAAGGCCGGGCGGACTGGGGACAGCAAGGTGTCAGCATGCCCGGTAGTCCTGACGTATGGTCCTAGGGCTCAGGTTCTCAGAGAGAAAGAGAGAACGAGAGAATTAGAGAGAGCATACTTAAATTCACACAGGACACTGGATAAGACAGGAGAAGTATTCCAGGTATAACCAACTGACCCTAGCCCCCCGACACATAAATTACTGCAGCATAAATACTGAAGGCTGAGACAGGAGCGGTCAGGAGACACTGTGGCCCCATCCGAAGAAACCCCCGGACAGGGCCAAACAGGAAGGATATAACCCCACCCACTCTGCCAAAGCACAGCCCCCACACCACTAGAGGGATATCCTCAACCACCAACTTACAATCCTGAGACAAGGCCGAGTATAGCCCACAAAGGTCTCCATCACAGCACAACCAAGGGGGGGCGCCAACCCAGACAGGAAGTTCACGTCAGTAACTCAACCCACTCAAGTG
Source organism: Salvelinus fontinalis (assembly GCF_029448725.1). Lineage (NCBI taxonomy): Eukaryota > Metazoa > Chordata > Actinopteri > Salmoniformes > Salmonidae > Salvelinus > Salvelinus fontinalis. The sequence goes on from NC_074693.1 coordinate 15,756,314, forward strand.
ACGCACCCCTCCTAGGGACGGCATGAAAGAGCACCAGCAAGCCAGTGACTCAGCCCCAGTAACAGGGTTAGAGGCAGAGAATCCCAGTGGAGAGAGGGGAACCGGCCCTGGAGAGACAGCAAGGGCGGTTCGTTGCTCCAGAGCCTTTCCGTTCACCTTCACACTCCTGGGCCAGACTACACTCAATCATATGACCTACTGAAGAGATAAGTCTTCAGTAAAGACTTAAAGGTTGAGACTGAGTCTGCGTCTCTCACATGGGTAGGCAGACTGTTCCATAAAAATGGAGATCTATAGGAGAAAGCCCTGCCTCCAGCTGTTTGCTTAGAAATTTTAGGGACAATTAGGAGGCCTGCGTCTTAGGCATAATACCAAGGCATAATATCCTTGGTATAAGACTGTATCATCTGTATATAAACGGATGAGAGAGCTTCCTACTGCCTGAGCTATGTTGCTGATTTAAATTGAGAAGAGTGTGGGGCCTAGGATTGATCCTTGGTGTACTCCCTTGGTGTAGTGGATGAGACAGCAGATTTTCTGACTTTATACACTGCACTCTTTGAGAGAGGCAATTAGCAAACCAGGCCAAAGACCCCTCAGAGACACCAATACTCCTTAGCCGGCTCATAAGAATGGAATGGTGTACTGTATCAAAAGCTTTGTTCAAGTCAATAAAAATAACAACATTGCATAGAATCAAGTGCAATGGTGACATCATTGAGGACCTTTAAGGTTGTGGTGACACATCCATAACCTGAGCGGAAACCAGATTGCATACCAGAGAGAATACTATAGACACCAAGAAAGGCAGTCAGTTGATTATTGACAAGTTTTTCCAACCCTTTTGATAAACAGGGAAAAATACAAATAGGCCTTTAACAGTTAGGATCAGCTTGATCTCCCCTTTTACATAAAATACAAACCGTGGCTGCCTTCCAAGCAATGGGAACCTCCCCAGAAAGGAGAGACAGGTTGAAAAGGTTAGAGAAAGGCTTGGCGATGATAGGGGCTGCAACGTTAAAGAAGAAACGGTCTAAACCATCTGACTCAGATGGTTTTTTGGGGGCCAAGTTTGAGGAGCTCCTTTAGCACCTCGGACTCAGTGACTGCCTGCAGGGAGAAACTTTGTAGCGGGGCAGGGGGAAAAGAAGGAGAAGCATCGGGGATAGTCACATTAGAAGGAGTGGGAGATGAGGAAATGTTGGACGGGCAAGGAGGCATGGCTGAGTCAAATAGGAATCCTGACATAATGAAGTGGTGATTTAAAGAGCTCAGCCATGTGCTTCTTGTCAGTAATAACCACATCATCAACATTAAGGGACATGGGCAGCTGTGAGGAGGAGGGTTTATTCTCCAGGTCTTTAACTGTTTTCCGGTTAGACCCACAGAGAGAGAACTGCTCCTTAAAGTAACTAACTTTGGCCTTCCGGATAGCCTGAGTGCACTTATTTCTCATTTTCCTGAACGAGAGCCAGTCAGCCTGAGTATGCATGTGCCGATCATTTTGCCAAATGTAATTCTTGAGGTGGAGTAACTCTGCCAGATCACGGTCGAACCAGGGGCTGAACCTATTTTTAATTCTCATTTTCTTTATGGGGCCTGTTTGTTAACAATACCACTGAAAATATAAAAAAAGAAGGTCCAAGCGTCTTCGACAGAGGGGGGGATCAAGCTGATTCTACACCATTTTACAGAGGCCAGTTCATGAAGGACGGCTTGCTCATTAAAGTTTTTTAGCAAGCGTCTATGACAAATCAGGACAGATCGTTTCAGATCGTTTCTGAGCAGCCATTACAAACACAGGCTGTAAAACAGAGATCACTAAGGTCATTACAGAAAACCTCAGACTGATACCTATCAGGATTATTTGTGAGGATAACATCAAGGAGAGTAGCCTTTTCTGGGTGTTTAAAAGTAAAATGATGGAGTTAAAACATATATAAATATTAGATTGAGCAACGTCGAAGTGGCATTGACTAAAATACAGTAAATAGAATACAGTATATACATATGAGATGAGTAAAGCAGTATGTAAACATTGTTAAAGTTACTAGTGTTCCATTATTGCCCTTAACTAGGTATCTTTGCTAGACAGACACACAGACAGAATAGGGAGAAATAAAGGGTGAGAATGAAAGAGAGGTGGGAAAGAGTGAAAGACACAGAGAGATTGGGAGGGAGAGAGAAATGGAGAAAGTCAGTTGTGCAAAATTACATAGACTTGAGTATTTCATCAACTCTTGTCTTCAAACTTGTTAGTCAATCACATGTACCTACGGGGGAAGGATGGCCAGCCACACAGGAGGGTGATTTTCTCTGGATGTCATAAGATGAATGCACCAATTTGTAAGTCGCTCTGGATAAGAGCGTCTGCTAAATGACTTAAATGTAAATGTAAATTATTAAAGTGACCAGTGATTCCATGTCTATGTATATAGGGCAGCAGCCTCGAAGGTGCAGGGATGAGTAACCAGGTGGTAGCCGGCTAGTGATGTCTATTTAACAATCAATCAATCAATCAATCAAGTTTATTTTATATAGCCCTTCGTACATCAGCTAATATCTCGAAGTGCTGTACAGAGACCCAGCCTAAAACCCCAAACAGCTAGTAATGCAGATGTAGAAGCACAGTGGCTAGGAAAAACTCCCTAGAAAGGCCAGAACCTAGGAAGAAACCTAGAGAGGAACCAGGCTATGAGGGGTGGCCAGTCCTCTTCTGGCTGTGCCGGGTGGAGATTATAACAGAACTATGCCAAGATGTTCAAAAATGTTCATAAGTGACAAGCATGGTCAAATAATAATCATGGATAATTTTCAGTTGGCTTTTCATAGCCGATCATTAAGAGTTGAAAAACAACAGGTCTGGGACAGGTGGCGGTTCCATAACCGCAGGCAGAACAGCTGAAACCGGAACAGCAGCAAGGCCAGGCGGACTGATCTGATGGCCTTGGCCTTGAGATAGAAGCTGTTTTTCAGTCTCTCTGTACCAGCTTTGATGCACCTGTACTGACCTCGCCTTCTGGATGATAGCGGGGTGAACAGGCAGTGGCTCGGGTGGTTGTTGTCTTTGATGATCTTTGTGGCCTTCCTGTGCCATCGGGTGCTGTAGATGTTCTGGAGGGCAGGCAGTGTGCCCCCGGTGATGCGTTGGGCAGACCGCACCACCCTCTGGAGAGTCCTGCGATTGAGGGCAGTGCATTTGCCGTACCAGGTGGTTATCTGGCCGACAGGATGCTCTCAATTGTGCATCTGTAAAAGTTTGTGAGGTTCTTAGGGGCCAAGTCAAATTTCTTCAGCCTCCTGAGGTTGAAGAGACACTGATGCACCTTCTTCACCACACCGTCTGTGTGGTCGACCATTTCAGATCGTCGGTGATGTGTGTGCCGAGGAACTTGAAGCTTTTCACCTTCTCCATTGTGGTCCCATCGATGTGGATAGGGGCGTGCTCTCTCTGCTGTTTCCTGAAGTCCACGATCAGCTCCTTTGTTTTGTTGACGTTGAGGGAGAGGTTATTTTCCTGGCACCACTCCGTCAGGGCCCTCATCTCCTCCCTGTAGGCTGTCTCGTCATTGTTGGTAATCAGGCCTACAACTGTTGTGTCATCTGCAAACTTGCTCATTGAGTCAGAGGACAGACTAGGGGTCCCCAGCCACATCATAATTAACATGGGCACAAATGACTTAAGGGCCCAGCAAGAAAGGGTGGCAAAAGCACTCAAGGGAGTGATTGAAAAAGCTTCTTCCACTTTCCCCAACGCACAAGTGGTTATCTCTGCCCTGCTACCACAAAAAGATTTCCCCCCTGCCTCCATACAGCGGGTGAATGCAAGCATTTTGCGAGACTGTGCCTCAAAACCTAATGTCTATCTGGCACACCACTCCACCCTGGACTTGAACAGCCTTTATGACCAGGTCCACCTCTACAAGACAGCAATCCCAACGGATACCCCCTCCCAGACTAGTGAGACACCCTCCCAGACCTGAAAACCCCCCTCCTGAAGGACCTGCACCGAGAGAACCCACGTCAAGCAAACCTTGGCCACACCCTATATAGGCCGCCCATATCAGACCTATGCCCCTTCTGTCCACCCCATGCACCCCGCCCCTGCGGCAAGGACCTCAACATGACAGCAGGACATATTCCCAGGCCGTGAACAGAGCAACAGGCCCAACACCCACTATTACACCCGCCCAAGCCTCATCCTGCGACCTACGAGTTATGTATCAGATGCTCAACATATTCTGCTCACATCTACTGTGAGGGTCCGGGCCTAAACCACACAAAAACAACACTAGACACTATGGAACACAAAGCTTTTACCATCTCATCCTGGAATATACAAGGCTTGAGGTCATCTGCCTTTGGCCAAAAGAGCAGGAACCCAGACTTCATCAAAGAAATTGGAAATACAACCATTGTCATCTTACAAGAAACATGGTATAGAGGAGACGCACCCACTGGTTGCCCTCTAGGTTACAGAGAGCGGTTAGTCCCATCCACCAAATTACCAGGTGTGAAACAGGGAAGAGACTCAGAGGGTATGCTAATTTGGTATAGAGCAGATCTAACCCACTCTATTATATTAGTCAAAACAGGAACATTTTACATCTGGCTAGAAATGAATAAGGAAATCATCTCAAAAGAGACAAATGTCCTTATGTGTGCTACCTAAATCCCCCCAATAGAATCCCCATACTTTAACGAGGACAGCTTCTCCATCCTAGAGGGGGAGATCAACAATTTCCAGGCCCAGGGACATGTACTAGGTCTGTGGCGACCTAAATGCCAGAACTGGACAAGAACCTGACACCCTCAGCACACAGGGGGACAAACACATACCTGGAGGTGATAGCATTCCCTCCCCCTTAACACAGCAACAATAACATAACCAACATAAATAGATCACAACTCCTGCAGCTCTGTCGGACGCTGGGTATGTACATAGTCAATGGTAGGCTTCGAGGGGACTCCTTTGGTAGGTACACCTATAGCTCATCTCTTGGCAGTAGTACTGTAGACTACTTTTTCACTGACCT